>NW_024070196.1:71396128-71399979 GCF_014754425.2 Oryx dammah | reverse complement strand
CCTCAGTGCTCCCGCCTGCTCGCGGCTCCGTCCCTCCCCCTCCTCCCCTCAGTGCTCCCGCGTGCTCGCGCCTCCGTTCTTCCCCCTCCTCCCTCAGTGCTCCCGTGTGCTCGCGGTTCCGTCCCTCCCCCTCCTCCCTCAGGGCTCCTCCGCCATCGCAGCAAGCCTGGAACTTGCTGCACATTTGCAGTTTTTCTCTGTGTTACCACACGTTGTCCACGTCACGCGTGTGTCCCCACGGGAGCGAGACAGAGGTGGCGGCCCTGGGCGCCCCCAGACCGTGTGACCCCCGAGCGCAGTGCCTGGCCCCGGCTGAGGGCAGAGAGAATCAGCCGCAGAAAGCCCGCTAGTAGCCGTGTATCTGCGGGCTCTCTAGCTTTAGAAAGCCTGCGCCGGCTGAAGGAAGCGCTGGATTTTGGGCCCCGGTTCTCGGCCTGTTTGGTGTGAGGCAGGAAAGCAGCAGGGGAGCCCACAGACCAGGGCGCTGCCTTCAGAGCCCACACAGGCGCGTCTGGACGCAAAGTGCACTCACGTTTTGTCCTTTATCCGCAAGTCTTCTCCACTTCCGACCAGCCGAGTGCCCCAGGCCCCGCAGGCTCCCCTGCTGCCCCGGGCGGGTTGTCTGGAGAGGAGCGCCCCTTCAGAGCCGTAAGGGCTGGGCTCGGGCTGGATTCCAGGCTCGGAGCAGCCCCGGCCCCCACTCAGGGCTCAGGGCCCTCGGCTCCCGGGCCACTCGGCCATGTGTGCTGGGCGGGGAGCCAGGAGGGGAGACTCGGGCGCGTGGATGTGCAGAGGATTGGTGTGGACGCTCCGCGCGCTGAGCCGCCTGCCCCGCCCCACACAGGCTGCCTCCCGGGCACCTGGCGCCCAGCGCCCCCGGCAGGGCTGGGCCTCCCGCTCCCCTGTGCCCCAGGCGCCCAGGGCTCTGCGTGCTGGGATCCAGTGGGAGCACGGTCTTGCTCACTGGCGCGGCCAGCAGGGAGTGTGCAGTGCAGGCGCGTGGGCGAGCCTCCTCACACCCGAGCCGGCCCCCGGGCATGCCCACGCTGTGCCCTGCACACTCCTGAGCCCCGCAGGGACCTGCCAGCCCCTCTGCCAGCCGCCCTGGGCCCAGGCTCTGCAGCCTCGCCCTGCCTCAGAGCCGCTGGTCACGCCCCTCCCCCACAGGAGGAGAGCAGCGCCACCCAGGTGTGCGCCGGGGGCCCCCCGCGCTGGAGGGAGCCCCCTCTTCCCCGGGGGAAGAGGATGCTGGAGCCTCTCTCAAGCCTGGGGCCACTGTGGATGGGTGGCAGTGCTCTCTCTGTTTCTGACATGGGCTGTGGGAACTCTGAAAGCACCGCCCAGCCATTGGTGTGGGCGGCTCAGAGCTGTGGGGTCTCAGGATGCAGACACAGCCTCTCCACCAGACGGGAGCTGTGGGGAGCCCAACAAAGAACCTCTCACAGGAGCGGGGCCAGCAGAAGTGACCTTCCCGTGCCTAAAATGATCAAAGCTGTCGTGGTCCTAAGCTCACGCCGCAAACCGTGAGCTCGTGTTGGACACGGTCCCAATTGTTTCAAGGATCTGTATAGAAGAGCTTTTGGAAGGGCAGTCACCTCTGGAATAGTGACAGCTGGTCTGTTCTCCTCTTCCCAAACTTCTGTGCTTCTCAGATATTCTGTGTTGGACGTGCGTTATTCCACAATGAGAAAAAGTAAAAGGGGCCGAATAAAGACACCATCAGGGAATGCCCTGGTGATCCAGTGGTCAGGATTCCTGTGCTTTGCACGGCGAACTCCGCCGCTGCTTGGAGAATTAGGGTCTTGCTGCCATGATCAGGAGGGTTTACGGCACCTCCCACCGCCCACTGGGCTCACCGCAGCACAAGCCCAGAGTGTGTGGAGGGGGGAGTGTCTCTGCAGACCAAGGTGGGTACCTGGTGTGTGTGTGTGTGTGTGTGTGTTTGTGGTGTCTCTGCAGACCGTGTTGGCCACTGTGCTGACCTTGTGTGTGTGGCGGGGGGGGCGGAGGGTGGTGTCTCTGCAGACCAAGGTGGGTGCCTGGTGTGTGTGTGTGTCTGTGGGTGTGTGTGGGGGGTGTCTCTGCAGACCGTGTTGGCCGCTCTGCGGGCCGTGCAGCCCTGTCCTCTGCTGGGCCCACGGGTGGGGCACAGCGCCCCAGGGAAGTGGCCTCTGACGGTCCTGCTGGTGCCCCGGGTGAATCTCACTCCCCTGGGCCTCCTCACTCAGGCCTGCAATGCACCCTGGGATCACACACACAGCTAGCGTCTGCCTCCCCCTGCGCCTCACGTTCACGCTTGGGCCGTGCTGCGGGCCTGCCGCCCGGGAGGGTTGCGTGGGGTGCCAAGGCCCTGGCCTTGAGGGTGAGGGAGGGGCGGGCAGGCAGAGAGGGATCCCCACCTGGGCTCTGCAGGGAGCTCCTAGGCCAGAGCTGTGGGGGTTCCGCAGGAAGGCTAACTGCGCTGGGCCCGCAGGGGCCCGTTAGGAAGCACAGCATGGAGGCCCCGTTTCGTGAACAGTGAAGACTTCCTGGGTGCACTCAGTGAGACGCACACGTGACCCGTGAGGCGTGAACTGCACAGGTGAAGGGTTCTGAGGAAGCCTGAATAGACGGAATGTCCAGCGGCTCCTCCGGCCCGCCCGCCCGCGGCCCTCTGCCTGCCGGCAGCTCCCTGCGGCACCTTGCCCTTCGACGTGTCTGCAGACACTGCTCTCTGCTTTCAGAAGTGAGCGGGCAGGCACGTCCCTACCATGGGAAGGAGGCTGCGGACCCAAGGCCGGGCCGGGCGCGTGGTGGCGACCCCTCACACCTGCATACTATGAGTGTGGCGCAGCCCGTGCGCTTCAGCAGTAAGTTGCAGGCCTGCCCTGGCGATGACCCGGGGCCCCCCCGCGGGTCCCCTTGAAACACCCCTTCAGGCCTCCTCCGGTGGCTGGGGCGGCAGGATGACCTGCCCAGGGCCTCCCTGCCAGGCGGGGAAGCTGAGACGCGCACCAGGCCCCGGAGCTTTTCCCGCAAGATGCTTGCCACTTGGGGCCCAGGAGGACTGCCCTTGGGCCATGGAGGAGGCTGCCCTGTCTCTGCCTAAAACGTAATTAGTAGCGAGCTACTTCTTGAGCTTTCTACAGCATGGGCATGTTAGAAGAGACCCCTGAGCAGACAAGCACAGGCCTGGGTCGGGCGCTCCTGCCGCCCGCCCAGGGGGCCCGCCATGCTGTCCACCGCTTTACCCACGGGGCACAGCACTCCATCCTGACCGCCCCAGCCCTCCAGCAGCAAGCCCCTGCCCCGGCCTCAGCGTCCCCCCCAGCCTCAGCGTCCGCCCAGCCTCAGCGTCCCCCCCCACCCTCAGCGTCCCCCCCAGCCTCAGCGTCCCCCGCCCCCGGCCTCAGCGTCGCCCCCATCCTCAGCGTCCCCCCCATCCTCAGCGGCCCCCCCCACCCTCAGCGTCCCCCCCATCCTCAGCGTCGCCCCCCCACCAGGCTCCTGCGCAGGTGCTGGTATAGGGTGGCCTTGTGGGTGCTGACTGGGGCCGCCCCGCCCTGCATGCTTCCTAGGGAAGTGCCCCGCAGGCTGGCACCACTACGAGGGGACAGCCAGCTGCTACCGCGCCTACCTGAGCGGGCAGAGCTACTGGGACGCCGCGCAGACCTGCCAGCGCCTGAACGGCTCCCTGGCCACCTTCTCCACCGACCAGGAGCTGCGCTTCGTGCTGGCCCAGGAGTGGGAGCAGCCGGAGCGGAGCTTTACCTGGCAGGACCAGCACAAGTGAGCTGCTGCGCCCGGGCGCCAGGGCGTGGGGGCGCACGGAGGGCATCGTGTGGGGGCCCGGGCGCCAGGGCGTGGGAGCG
>NW_024070196.1:71383880-71395728 GCF_014754425.2 Oryx dammah | reverse complement strand
CCAGGGCGTGGGAGCGTATGGAGGGCATCGTGTGGGGGCCCGGGCGCCAGGGCGTGGGAGCGTATGGAGGGGATCAGGTGGGGGCCCAGCGGGCGGCAGCTCTCGGAGGGCAGGGGCAGTGCCTGCTGTGGTGCCTTGGGCTAGCCCTTCCCGCTCTCACGCTCCGGGATTCTGATGCAGCTGCCGGGGGTCTGGGCCCGAGTCAGGATGGGCCTCTTTGTGTGTGGGGGGCTCCGTGGGCCTGGCTCGCAGGCCGTGCTGGTGGACCGGGTCCTTCTGAGAGCCTGGGTTGGGCCAGGCCTGTGCCTGGTGCCTGCCATGGACCTTCTCATCCCTTCCCGAAACACTACGGGGAGCCAGGGCTGACGAGGGCGCGTGCTGGCTCTGAGCCTGGCTCTGGGCCCACCCAGCGCTCAGGGCTTTGTTCTGTGGCAGCGGGGAGCTGAGGACCCACCCATGCCGCCGGGCTGGGCCCTGGGGCACCCTCCTATGGGGTGTGGACTGCAGGGTGGCCAGAGCTCACGAGAGCAGGGGCTGGCACAGTGACTGGCAGGGGGGCTCCAGGGGTCTGCCTGGTGACCTTAGAAGCCCCTAGCTTGCGGTGGTGCTGAGTGCTTGCAGAAGGGGGAGGGCGGGCCGTGCTCTCGGGTGGGCACACAGACGTGGGGCTGCGGGCATCCCTGGGGCCGGGCAGGGCCTGGGGCACTCTGCCACGGGGCTGGGGGTCCACAGGGCCCACACCCACAGGCCCTAGGGTGGTTTTGCTTAGGTGTGGATCTGTCTGATAAGATCCATTGATAAGAGCAGTCTTAGCAGGAGTCGCCCAAGACGAAAGTGACCAGTGAATTTGTACAGAATTTTAATACCTTTCATTAAAATCAGGGATCGAACCTTGGAAAGACCATTGTCAAGGTCAGCGTAAGTATTCACAGCGCCTCCTGCGCTCTGCCTTCCTGCAGGCTGTGGGTCGGCTACCAGTACGTCGTCACCGGCCGCAACCGCTCCTTAGAAGGACACTGGGAGGTGGCGTCCAAAGGTGAGGCGCGCTGGGCTTGCTGCCCGAGCTCTCCTGGCAGGTGCCCGGGGTGTGGGCGCCACAGCTGACAGCGGAGCCCACGGGGCCCCACCCCTCCCAGCTGCTGGGCCAGCCCCTCACCCGCAGAGTGCTGGCCACGTGCCCCGGGGCGTCCCCCGGGGAGGAAGGGGCATCCTCCCCCATCCCGCGGGCGCTGCCGACCCCCGAAGTGTGCCCCTGCCCCCCTGGGGCCCCCGGGCACGTGTAGCGCTGCGCGCAGAGGAACGGAGGCGGCAGTCCCCGTGATGCCGGCCGGCCGTCCGTCCACCCTGCAGGCTCCTCGGAGGTGCTGCTGCCCCCGGACCCCATCTTGGCGGCAGCCACGGCGGAGGGTGACGGCGTGTTCTGCGCGCAGCTGCAGTGCTTTCACTTCCCCACGCTGCGCCACCACGACCTGCACAGCTGGCGTGCCGAGAGCTGCCAAGACAAGTCATCCTTCCTGTGCAAGAGGAGTGAGCGGGCCCCCCACCCCGGGCCTGACCCCAAGGGGGCCCTCTCAGTACCCCGGACCCCCGGGGCCGCAGGGACCCCTCGGCACTCCTGACTCTGCGGGGACCTCTCCCCTGGAGATGCCTGGGACCTGGGCGGTAGTGTCCCCCGTGACCCCTCACTCCTTCCCAGGGTAGACGGAGGCTCTGCCCGGCTGTGTGGTTGAGGAGACGGTGGCGGCCAGAGGCCCCGCCGCGCCTCGTGTGTCTGGAGCCCCTCGCCTCTCTGCTCCCCGCGGCCCCCGCGGCCCCCGCGGCCCCGGCCTGTGGTCCAGGGCTCTCCCAGGCGGCTGACGCGCGGGTCCGCTGTGCCTGTCGCAGGTCAGACGTGTGTGGACATCAAGGACAACGTGGTGGACGAAGGCTTCTACTTCACCCCCAAAGGGGACGACCCGTGCCTGAGCTGCACCTGCCATGGAGGGGAGCCCGAGATGTGTGTGGCCGCGTTGTGCGAGCGGCCGCAGGGCTGTCAGCAGTACCGCAAGGACCCCACGGAGTGCTGCAAGTTTGTGTGCCTGGACCCAGGTGAGGCCTGCGCCCGGGCCGGGGCCAGGGCCAGCTCCCCTGCCCCCAGGCCAGCTGCCACCCCAGCCCCCACTGGGCGCTTCTGTGTCTGCACGTGGTGCTGAGGGGAACTTAGGCAAAAGATGAGGCGCTGTCCGCAGTCCTGAGGGGACCTCCCCGCTCGGTGGTGCCCCCTGGGTGGGCGCCAGGCGGGGTGGTATGTGGTGACCACTGGGGTGCGAGTCTCATGGAGTAGGCACAGCATCTGTGTGCTACGGTCGTAAGATGCTGATGAAAGAAAGGCATGAGTATACCATGTTCATGGATCAGAAGACTCAGGAGGAGGGGATTCTCCCACGAATTACCTGTGGATTCTGTGCAGTCTGGAGAAGCGATGGCACCCCACTCCAGTCCTCTTGCCTGGAAAATCCCATAGAGGGCTGCAGCCCACGGGGTCACTAAGAGTCTGGACACGACTGAGCGACTTCACTTTCACTTTCTGTGCAGTCTCAACCAGAATTCCAGCAGAGTTTTTTGTAGATGTTGACAAGCTGATTCTAAAATTCATGTGGAAAGGCAGAGGAAATAGAATAACCAAACCAGCTTTAGAAAAGAAGAAAGTTGGAGGGTTCATGGCACCTGATTTAAAACTTACTGCGTAGTCATAGTATCTAAACAGCGATTTCAGCGACTGACATGCAGACCAGTGGAAGAGAAGAGTCTAGAAACAGTCCCCACGCACGCATTCAGCTGATACGCAACAGAGGCACAAAGCAATTCAGTGAAGGAGGGCTGGACCTGGAACAGAACAGTGCTGGAACAATTGGAACTCCCTAAGCCAGAAACGCATCAAGTGAGCCTTCTACTGCACTCCCTGCTGGGCGTGGAATCAACGCCAAGATGCTCACACACCCGTCTAAACCTTCATAAGACTTGCAGAAGAAAGCACACATTATTTTTAATTTTTAAAAATCTTACCAAGGTTTAGTTGACGTACAATGCTCTAGTCTCAGGCGTAGAGCAGAGTGAATCAGTTATACACACTCCACTTTTTTTAAGGTTCTTTCCCAAAAGAAACATTGATAGATCACACTTCATCAAATCAGAAACTTCTGCTCGTGGAAGACCCTTGAGGAGATGAAGAGATAAAGCACCAATAGAGAAACACAGATGAGACCCCAAAGCTCTTGTGTGCAGAGTATGGAAAGACTCTCAACTGAACAATATGCAAATAGGCCTCCCTGGGGAAGAACAGGCTGCCGCCCCCCTCAAGCTTCTGGGCCGGGAGGGGAGGGGCCCGTCCGAGAGCCGCCTCAGAGGCCGGGCCCAATGCCCGCTGCCTGTGCCCAGACAACAGCGGGCAGCCCCGCCAGGCAGGGCCCAAGCCCCTGCAGGGCCAGGGAGGCCTCTGTCCCCGAGGACGCTGCTCTCTGCGTCTGCTGGTGCCTCCTGCCGCCGAGCGCTGGGGACGGCCGTCGGGGACCTTGACCGTGTCCTGGGGTCTACCTCGGGCCGAGTAGGAATTCATCGTTGCAGAGAGAGCACCCCGTGCTGGGACCTCTGAGCTGACCACAGGCCGGCAGGCGGGATCTGGAGGGGCTGTGCCCTTTTGCACGCTGCTCCCCGGCCTCTCAGCAGGACACCCAGCTGCGGAGGAGCCCGTGTGAGCCTGGCCATGAATGTATCCTCAAGGCTGCAGTTGGGTGCCTGCCCGTGCAGCAGAGGCAAGGGGTCGAGAGGGGGCCTGGAGCCTCCACACTCAGGCCACCCCTGCCCTGGAAGCCCTCTGGTCTCCACGCTGGGTCCAGGGGCAGGGTTCCGATGCGGTGACACGATGCCCGTGACCCTTGCATGGGTGAGAGCCTGGGGCTGCCGGCCCTGCCCTCCGGCCCTGCCCTCTGCCCCCGCCACGCCCAGCAGGCCTGCTGTGCATCAGGCAGGGTGGCCAGGCCCCGGGCCGGTGCCGCCAGGGTGCTGAGCCACGTCCCCACCAGACGTGCCACCAGACGCTGCCACGGTGCCCCGGAGTGCAAAGGTGCTGGCCTGGCCTGTGGCAGAGCAGCAGCAGCTGCTGCCCACAGCGGGGGACTTCAGGACTCCCGGCTGGTGGGGGTGGGTCAGCGCCCACTGGAGCCTCTGCCTCGAGGCCTCCAGTTTAGGTGCAGGGCCAATTCCAGCCCCGGGGAGCTGCTGGGGGCCCGGGGCCTCCCCTGCAGAGCAGGCCCTGCCAGACCGGCTTGGGGTCAGACCATGACCTGGGGGAGGACGTCCTTTCTGGCTGGCCACCTCTCCCTCCTGCCGGACCCCCGGCGCGCATTGGAGGCCCCGGCTCCCCTCCCCCAGAGGGGGCCAGCAGGAGAGTGGGCGCCAGGGAGTCAGCAGTCAGAAGAGCCACTGGCTGGGTGAGGGGTGGTCGGGGCTGAGATCGGGCACTCTCAGGTCCAGGGGGTTATGCCCAGACCCTCTGATCAGCTGCAGGCTCCGGGTTAGCCCGGCCTCTGTGTGAGGACTGTGGTGCGGGGCGGGCAGAGCTCTGTGGCCAGGCCTAAGCTTGGACGCTGACGCAGCCCGGCTGACCTCAGCTCCCCGCCCGCGGACGCTCCCCTGCTGGGCGCTGCGGCCAGCACGGGTCCTGCTCAGCCCGGTGAGACGGGCGTTGCGGGGGGCGGGGCGCGGGGCCCCTGAGCGCTGCCCTCCCGCCCGCAGACGGCGGCAGCCTGCTGGACTCCATGGCCAGCGGGATGCGCCTCGTCGTCAGCTGCGTGTCATCCTTCCTCGTCCTCTCGCTGCTGCTCTTCATGGTCCACCGGCTGCGCCAGAGGCGCCGCGAGCGCATCGAGTCCCTGATCGGGGCGAACCGTGAGTGTCCCACCCGCCCGGCGCCCGCCGGCCGTGGCCCCCGTTGGAGGAGGGAATCGGGGCTGCCCGACCCCGCCCTCGGCGTCCGTGTGGTGGGAGGGGCGCCGACCTCTGGGCCGCGTGGGCAGCTGCCGGCCGCCTGCTGTGCAGACCCGGGTGCGCCTGGCTGGGGGCTACTTGGGGGCTGGGCCCTAGCGCACGTGGTTGCGCGTCCGCCCTCCCGCCGCGAAGCTTCCGCGATCCCGCCGCGCCGGGTGAGCGAGCGGCCGGGCTGTGGATCCAGGACGCGGGGCCTCGGGCGTGAAGGGCCCACCTCACACGGGCAGCGAGGCTCCTGGGGGCGGAGCTGCGGCGTGGGCGTCAGGCCGGGGCCGTCGGCGCGGGGTCAGGGCTCTGGGTCGGCAGGTGGTCGCCGGGGCACGCGGCCCCGCGCCTGGGGGTGGGGGGCTCCAGCCCGAGTGACGGCCCCGCGCCCCTCTCCCCGCCCAGTGCACCACTTCAACCTCGGCCGCAGAATCCCCGGCTTTGATTACGGCCCCGATGGCTTTGGCACGGGCCTCACGCCCCTGCACCTTTCCGACGACGGGGAAGGTGGGACTTTCCACTTTCACGATCCTCCTCCGCCCTACACCGCGTACAAGTACCCGGACATGGACCAGCCCGATGACCCGCCGCCACCCTACGAGGCCTCCATCAACCCGGACAGCGTGTTCTACGACCCCGCAGGTGAGCCTCGGGGCGCGGGGGCCGCAGCGCGGGCCCCATTCTTGCCGATAAGGTGGCCCCGCTGCAGGGGTGGGCGGACTCACCCTGCCCCTGCCTCCCTCCCAGGACCCCTCAGCCGGGCCCTGCGGGGAGGGCGTCCTGGGCGGGGTGCACGTGTGGCGAGCTGAGGCCACGCCCCGCGGCGGGCCTTCCTGTCCAGTGGGAAGGGAACCTATGAGTGAGTCTGGTCCCTCTGACCCTGTGAAAGCCAGCCGCCGGGGTGGAGCGGAGGGACACCGGATGGCCGTCCACAGCCTGGCCCTGCCCTGGCCCCGGGCGCGCTCAGGAGTCCCCACCGAGTCTCCGTTTGTGTGCTCACACACACGCACAGACACGACGGAGCAGGTGGCTTTGCAAGGCTCACGCTCTGCAGCGTTCCCTCGGGTGCGGCCCCCATAGGCAGGAAACACTTGGGCCTGACTTCTGCCCTGGGGAGAGGTGGTCGCCGCCTGCCGGCAGGGGCAGGGACAAGGAAGAGCGAGGGGTGCTCCTGGGGCAGCGGGTCCCTGACGCCTCTGTGGGCGGGACAGCGGGAGTGCATGCGCGGGCCCCGTCCAGCGTGCGTGTGGGAGTTGGGGCTGCCGCGCCCCCCTCAGGCAGGCTGTTCTGGGGACCCCCGCCTGGGCCGTCGCCCTCACCTGCCCCGTGGTCCAGCCTGAAGGCCCCCTTTGTTCTGCTGTCAAAGCCTCCCCGCCGCGAACATCTACCGGGCTTTGCTCACAGCGGACCCCACTTGCCCACGAAGCCACCGCCCGGCGCAGCTGCAGGGAGGAGCCGTTTGGAGCCGCTCCACCCCGCTGACCCCTGTCTCCTCCCGCAGATGATGACGCCTTTGAGCCGGCGGAAGCCGCCCCTCCCACCGCTGGAGACGGCAGCGGGGAGGGCACGGTGCCCCGGCGCCTGGAGCGCACCCCCGGGGCCCCTCTGGCCGACCTGGAAGATTCGGCCGACAGCAGCAGCGCCCTCCTGGCGCCGCCTGAGCCCGGCCCGGGTGGAGGCGCCCCCACCCGGGAGGCGCTGCCAGTGTGCAGCCGGCACAGCCGAGGTTCTCTCAACACCGTGGTGTAGAGGACAGCCTGCCGCCCCGACGAGCCAGGCACTTGTCCGCCCTAAGAAAGACACTGGTGCCCGTGGGCAGCGTGAGGACCCGAGGCAGCCTGGGCCCGGGCCGGGCACACATGTGGTCCCCAGGGAGCACCCCCACCACCACACACACCCCCGCACCCCCGGGGCTCCGTGAGGGCTCAGACACATGCAGCTTCTGGTTCCTGTGTCTTTTTCAACTGCGGACGGTGGGTAGAGTTCACAGAGGAGGCACGCGGGCTGCCATGGGGAGGGTCACCCAGCTCTGCTGGGCTTGACTGGCCCCAGCGTGCGTACACCTGATCTGAGGACGGTCGACGGCCTGGGTGGGTGCAGTTCCCGTTGTCACACGGTGGGCCTGGCTGGGGGCTCTTCTGCCGAGGCCCTGAGGTGGGGCTGCCAGCTCTGCTGTCTTCCCCGCTGGGCTCAGTGAAGCCCAGTGCCTGCCCCGAGGCTCCCCCAGCGCCGTGCATGGCGCCCCCGCAGCCCTGGAGCCAGGCTGAGGCCTCTAGCCTGCCCGGGTGTCCCGCCCTGGGCCTCGCCACTGCTGAACCTGGGTGTCCCCGCTCCTGCTGAACCTGCCCTGCCCCACCTTGTTTGTGCCATAAAGGGTTGTGTCCCTGGGGGGAGGGGCTGAAGCTCACATCCTGGGCTGTCCACCTGAAAGCCGGATGTCTGCCCAGCACCGCCACCCCCAGAACCCGGTGGCTGCATGCCGTGCCCAGCAGCTGGGTGCCCTGCCCCAGGAGCCTTGACTGAGGGCCCCTGTGGCCTGCTTCTGGGCAGGGGCCTTGTCTCCCGGCGCAGGCCTTTGGCATTTCCAAGGTTTGGAGGTCGAGCGGGCTCTGTGCGATCTTCAGCACGCCCATGTCTTTTCTACGTTGAGCGTCTGGGTTTTTCCTTTTCTGTGTCCATGTGTTTGCAGGCAGTGGCCAGCCGCGGGGACTCACCTGGGCCCCTCGCAGCCTCGGCGGGCCGGCAGCAGGGAGGGGGTGAGGACGAGGGCGGGGCCGGGCCATGCCAGCACAGCCTCCTGTGGGGACCGTTTTCTTGGTCCCGGGTGGTGCGAGATGCTCATGCTGCCCACAGAGCGGGGCTCGGCCCAAAGGAGCCAGTGCTGGAGGCTGCGCCGTGCGGGGGGCCGTGTGCCCTGCAGGCCTGCACCCCCCGCAGAGGGCCCAACCTGCTGAAGCGGGAGCACCAGGTGCATCCTGCCGCCGCTGGGCGCTGGGCACAGCGGTCACCACGGGCCCAGCTGGTGCGGGTGAGGGGCGTGAGCACTCCTGCTTTGAGGTGGGCGCCCCAAGGGGCCTGGTCCAGGCCTCAGACCCGTGCACACAGGACACGTGGGGACCGAAGGGTGCCGGGCCAGTCAGGCGGGTGAGGGTGTCCTGGGGCAGCCGCGGGGCCCACGGTCAGACAAGTCCTGGCCAGCCCTGCTTCAGGGTCCTGTGCGCCAGGGGGGCTCCTGGCTGCCTGTCCCGGGTGAGTGTCCATACTCCGCCGTCTCGAGACCCGTCCCTGTTTCGTTTCACTGAGGGTTTCTAGTTTGGGTTTATTTTTGGTTGGGTTGCCACTAATTCTTTTCTTAAGATGCTGTGAGAACCATTTCATCCAAATGCCAAATAAACCTGTGTTCTGGAATAAGTGTGGGCCGTCCTTGGTGCGACTCCAGCTGAGGGGGGAGGCCCCAGCCGCCTCCGGAAGCCGGGACAGCTGTGGAGCTCAGGGACCCTGGCCCTTCTGTTTTTTGACTCTTCTTTAGTGACTCGCCAGTGGCTGGTGTGGGGACCAGCGGGCGCCCAGCAGACGGCTTCAGGCAGCCCTCCTGCCGTCCTAACCCAGCCTCCCGGCAGCGCGCGGGGTCGGGAGAGGCCCTGGGGGGGCCCTAGGGGTTGGGGAGGCGGCCTGAACGCCGGCGAGCGGAGGGCGGCCCCATTAGCACCGCGGACAGCGCCGGGGGGCGGGGCGCCGGCCGAGCCTCCGGAGCGACTGAGGCTCGGACCACGGCCCGGGATCCGCTGGGTGCCGAGGCCTCCGGAGCTGCCGCGGAAGCCGGGGCCCGAGCCCGAAGGGGTAGGGGCGCAGCGGCCTCCCAGATCTTTCGGTCCGGCGGCCGTAGTCTTGGGACGTCCTTTCCAGCCAGCCCCCCGAAAGTCAACGGCGCTGGGACCCGAGGTGCCCTCCCCTTCGAACGTCGTCCTTGCTGCTGGCCTTGTGTCCCTCCTGGTCCCCAGCCTCCATTTCCTGGTCTGTAAGGGGCGTGACAATAGCACTCACCCAGGACTAGTGGGGGAGGGGGCGGCCATGAAAGCGAGTCGTTCAGGTGGAGACCGGCCGGCGGCGGTTGCGGGCAGCCGGTCCCGCCCAGCTGTCTCCCCGCCTGGAGGAGCCGCCCCTGCGGTCCCCTCCCGGCCTGGAGCCGCGAGGCCTCAGCCACGCCCCTGGCCCACCCTCCCGATAAACGCTCCGCCCTTGCCCTCCGCCTGCGTCCTCTGCTGCTCACCGCCGCACCGCGTGGGCCTCGCGGTGCTGCTGGCGGTGTGCGCTCTGCCTCTGAACCTGTTCGTCTCTGATCCTCACCTCGCGGGATGCTCCCTCTTCTCCATGTGACGCCCTGCCCCTGGCGAGGAGCGTCGTTTGAGAAGGAACGTGGAGTCAGGAAAGAGGAGGCCAGGGTCTGGCTGGCATCCGCTGGCCCAAGACGTGGCTCCCACCCTGAGACGGCGCTGGGACGGTGCTCAGGCCAGGATGGCCCGCGTCAGTCCGCAGGTGCCTGGCGCTACGACTCCCGGGCCCTAAGGTGTGCTGAGAACACCAAGCTGCTTGTAGCGGGTGGACTTGGAGCCCGCGGTGTGGCCAGCCCAAGTGGGAGCAGTGGTGGAGGCCCCTGGGGTGGGATACCCTCCCTGCCCCCTTCCCGGGGAGCACCTGCCTGAAGGGCGGCCCTGAGACAGTGCTGCACGCGCTCTGGCCAGGCCAGGTTGGCGGGAAGGGCAGTGATGACCTGTCCGGTGGGGCGTGGGTGTGTGTGGGGGGGCCACCTTCCTCTGTGCCCCCACGTCTCCTGAGCCTCCCTAGAGACCCAAACCTGTTCCTCCAGGCCCCACCCATTGGAAGGAGACGGCCCTCGCCCGTGGGGCCCAGCCCAGTCCCCATCAATACTGACCTTCACCGGGTCCAGCTGGACCCCACCTTCGGGCTCCTCATCTTCCGAGGCTGACTCCGCACCTCCAGGCCCGTGGACCCTGGAGAGTGATGGGCATACGGGTCAGCACCCAGGGTCAGGACCCCCCACCGAGAGGAGCACAGTCCCCTGCACGAGGATCTGGACCCCCACACGGGAGATGAGAGACCCCCCCAAGGGTCAGGAAGCCCCACAAACGGAGGAAGAGCTTCTACATTCAGGACAGGATGCCGCCCAGGAGCCAGAGTCTCCATAAACGGCACAAGAGCCACACAGGGGTCAAGGCCCCAGCAGAGGTCAGGGGCCCCGCCCCCAGGAGCAGGCAGCCATTGTCCCCCGAGGCCCAGAAGTGAGGCTGTACCCAGAGCTCAGAATGCCCGGGGCACCTCGGGGTCACCCCAAGCCGGCAGTCACGGAGCCGAGGTGGGTCAGGACCCAGACGGTGGGTGCAGGGCTCTGGCAGGGCCCTGGGACGCAGGCAGGACCCCCATCCCACAGTACAGGACATGCGCGGTGACCTTGGCCTCCTGTGGCTGGGGGGAGGGACAGCCTGGGTGCGCCTCTCATCTCCCCAGCCTCAGCCAGAAGCCCAGACTGCCCTGGTCCCTCTCGGGGAGATCATGCCCACCCTGCCGCCCCACACTTTGTGAGTCCTCGGTGAGACGAAAGGAGAAAGGCCGCCTGCCAGTCAGTGCCTGCAAGCACACGATTTATTCTATAAAGGAGTGGGTTGCCCAGCCCAGACGCGGTGCGGCTCGGTGATGCCTCTGGCTGCCACTTCACTGAGGCTGGGAGATGAGACAGTGCCAGTTCCTGGCTCTGTGCTGGAGGCCTCGCTGGGCAGGCAGCCCCTGGGTAAAGTGCTGCGGAGGCTGCTGCGGGTGGACACTGGAGAGACTGCACTCAGGTGACTGCCCGCGGCGAGGGTCCGTGAGTGGCCTTGCTGCCAAGGCAAAGCTGATGGTCCTGGAGGCACTGACCAGAGGCTTAGCGTCCAGGAGCCGGTGGGGACAGCAGGGGGACTGAAGCTGGCTAGGGTCAGGCTGCAGTCCAGGACCCGCAGTAGAATGCGCTGTGCATCAGAGCGACACTGTCCTGGGTGAGCCGGTGTCCCGGTGACTGTCCCTGCAGCCCATGTGTCCCCGTACCTGTTGGACTTGGAGTGTGGGTCAGGCTCGCCACCCCAGCACCGGACAGCAGGTCTCATCCCTGAGACTCTTCAAGGAAACACACGTACAACCCCTCCCCGAGGCGGGGGGGAGGGGCCCTGGGCTCTTGCTCCGCGGTCTCCCAGAGGCTGACAGACCTCCAGCCCGGCCCTTCCCCGGCGCTGCCCGGACCAACCGCGCTCCCCAGCCCCTTTCGGTGCCAGAGCGCTAGCGAGCGGCGTCGGAGGACCCTTCTCACTCCGAGCCACGCCCCACGAGCCCCGGTCCATTTCGGAGTAGCAAAGCCCGTCGACTGGCGGCGCCGCCCTAGGGCCTCGCCCCAGACTTAATCCCCGCCGCCCTGCGGGGCCCCGGGCGGCACTGGGGTCTTCTTGAGGTTCTTCCTGGCCGGGGCCCGGTTCGCGCCGCCGTCGGCCGGGCCGTCTGAGGCGTCGTCGATGGGCCTCGCGCCTGCGGCCAGTGCGTTCACGGTGCTCAGTGCCCGCAGCAGGGCCGGGCCTCGGGGGACGCGGGGCTCGCGGCGGGCGGCCGGCGGAGGCGGCAGCAGCGCGCGCAGGGCGCCCAGCTCGGCCCGCAGCTCCGCGCGCAGCGCCTCCAGCCCCGCGACCAGCTCCGCGCGTACGGCCGCCAGGCCCTCCTGCAGCCGCCGCTCGCTCACCTCCAGGACGCCCGCCGGGTAGGTGGCCCCGCCGCGCGGCTCGCCGCACACTGAACACAC
>NW_024070196.1:71351170-71373880 GCF_014754425.2 Oryx dammah | reverse complement strand
GGGGTTCCCGGAAGCGCCCCGGAGTCAGGCCGCCGCCGCCTCCTCCCGGTGGGCACGGGGACGGGGACGGGAACGGCGGCGCGTTTCCTCCGTAAGTGGGGTGTCCGAGACGCCGAAAAGCAGGATTAGCCCCAGGTTCTCTCTGGTTGTGCCGAAGCTGGGGCTCGCCTCTGACTCCCCTTGATTCTCCCTGGGCCGGGGGTGCCCGGTGCCTGTGGACAGAAAGCCCCGTTGACTCATTCGTCCTTTCCAGATCCTGCTCATCCCCTCAAAGAGATTCCGGAAGATACATTGCCTCAGGGTCTCCTGGAAGCCAGGTCCGAGGTGAGTGGCTGTCTTGTCTTTGAACATCTCGTTCTTTATGAGGAGGGTTGGCATCGTCCTTCCATCTTCCAGGCCGTTGGTCATCCAGGGCCCCCCGATCTGGGTGGCTGTGCTCCAGTCCTCAGGAGGCTCTGGGCCCGGGTGGTGGGGGGGACAGGTCCGGTGACGCCCGAGCGCGCCCTCCAGGCGAGTGTCGCTTCCAGCCTGGCACAGCCCAGCCGCGGCCCGTCGCTCGGGACTGCTGTGTGCCCAGCACTGTGCCAGGAGCGCTCGGTGGCGGTTTTAGTTCCACGCACACCTAGTGGGTGGCAGCTCCCGTGAGACCACTTGGCTCATGTCCACACACAGGCCCATGGGATGCTTGCTGCGGTTGATCCTTGCTCGGGGGCGTTTTCTGGGAGTAAGTTAGGTAGGAGGATGTGGAACAGCTGATGGGAGGGCTGGGTTTCGGCGCTGGGCGTCAGAGTGACGATAGAGCATGTGTCCCGATATGCTTTTTCTCTGTACCCAGTTCCTGACACAAGGCCTTCGTGGAATCACGGAGGCTTTGGGGGCTCTGAAGGTAGTTGGCCTTGGGGCCGCTTCTGCAGCTGCTGCTGCTAAGTCGCTTCAGTCGTGTCCGACTCTGTGTGACCCCATAGACGGCAGCCCACCAGGCTCCCCCATCCCTGGGATTCTCCAGGCAAGAACGCTGGAGTGGGTTGCCATTTCCTTCTCCAATGCATGAAAGTGAAAAGTGAAAGTGAAGTCACTGAGTCGTGTCCAACTCTCAGCGACCCCATGGACTGCAGCCTACCAGGCTCCTCCATCCATGGGATTTTCCAGGCAGGAGTACTGGAGTGGGGTGCCGTTGCCTTCTCCACTTCTGCAGCTGAGTGAAGCACAAATCACTCCTTTTACAGACTTTGGGTTTTTGCTCATCATTTTGTTCCGCCACCTACCCCGTCTATCCTTCCCAGTGTTCAGAAAGGTGCAGTTGATAGAGACAGTATGGGTGAAAGGCTTGGAGAGTTGAGAGTCCTTTGTCATTTTTAGGATTTGGTAATTCTGTTAACCTGTCACTTGAAAGGTAGAAATGACTGTAAAACACGTATGGTGAGACGGGCCCAGCTTCTGTAGTGTTAGAATGTTCTGTAAAACACTCAGGAGACATGACGAGCACGTGAGATAGGTGCATGGTCCTTAGTGGGTCACAGACCCAAAAATCCTGTCAGAGGCATTTGTAGATGTATTTCAGGTCGCGCTGTGTCAGTATTTAACTTCGTGGGTGTGACGATGGTACTGTGGTTGTGGAGAGAACATCCATGGTAAGTACAGGCTGAAGAATGTAGGCTGAGATATCCCAGTGTCTGCAGCTGATCTTGACGTGGAGGAAAAAGCAGGGTGTGTTTTGAGAGCGCCACCTCAGAGGTGCTCCCCTTCTTGTGCAGATGTTACTCCTGAAACACCAGCTTCCCAGGGCTGTGACTAGCTGGTCCTCTCTCTGAAGTGCTCTCCTCCCCCAGCAGTCTCGTACTGTGGCAAGGATTCTTCCCTGCTGGGACATCCCCGTGGTCTGTTCTGATTCCTCTGCGGGTTGCATTACCAAGTCTGCCTTTGATTCTACACCCTTTTGCTCCCTGCCCTGCAAAATGAAGACTACCGGACGTGGGCAGGTAGGTTGGGAGTGCCCCTAGAGAGGCCTCAACGTGGCTCAGATCCTGCTCTTGCCTGTCGACGCCCCTGCACTGAAGCCACGTGGCCGCTGAGAGCTCTGTTAGCAGCTTGGCGGCCTGAGGTCTTGTTTCTGCCGCTTTCGCCTCCTCCGCCGGCACCGTCTCGCTTCACTCCTGAGCGCCTTGGGCTCAGCGTGCGTCCTCACCCCACCTTGCCTCCCTGAAGTCCATCAGGCTTGTTGCTGTGCAGTCGCCGAGACACAGCTGACTCTGCAACCCCGTGGACCGCGGCATGCCAGCCTCTCCTGTGCCTCACTGTCTCCTGGAGTTTGCTTAGATTTATGTCCACTGAGCCGGTGATGCCATCCAACCGTCTCATCCTCTGTCGTCCCCTTCTCCTGCCTTCAATCTTTCCCAGCCTCAGGGTCTTTGCCAGTGAGTCAGTTCTTTGCATCAGGTGACCAAAGTAGTGGAGCTTCGGCTTTAGCATCAGTCCTTCCAACGAATATTCAGGGTTGGAGTCTTCTCCAGCACCACAGTTCAAAAGCATCAGTTCTTCTGTGCTCAGCCTTCTTAATGTTCAACTCTCACATCCATACATGACTACTGGAAAAACCATAACTTTGATTATGTGGACCTTCATCAGCAAAGTAACGTCTCTGCTTTTGAATACACTGTCTAGGCTGGTCATAGTTTTTCTTCCAAGGAGCAACTGTCTTTTAATTTCATGGCTGCAGTCACTGTCTGCAGTGATTTTGGAGCCCAGGAACATGAGTGTGTCACTGTTTCCATTTTTCCCCCATCTATTTGCCATGAAGTGATGGGACTAGATGCCGTGATGTTAGTTTTTTGAATCTTGAGTTTTAAACCAGCTTTTACACTCCTCTTTCAACTTCATCAAGAGGTTCTTTAGTTTCTCTTTGTTTTCTGCCAATAGAGTTATCTGCATATCTGAGATTGTTGCTATTTCTGCCGGCAGTCTGGATACCAGCTTGAGATTCATCTAGCCCAGCATTTTGCACGATGTGCTCTGCATGTAAGTTAAATAAGCAGGGTGAAAATATATACCCTTGATGCTCTCCTTTTCCAATTTTGAACCAGTCCATTGCTCCATGTAAGGTTCTAACTGTTGCTCCTTGACCTGCATACAGGTTTCTCAGCAGACAGGTGAGGTGGTCTGGTATTCCCATCTGTTTAAGATTTTCCCATAGTTTGCTATAATCCACAGTCACAGACATTAGTGTAGTTAATGAAGCAGGAGGAGATGTTTTTTGGAACTCTCTTGCTTTTTCTGTGACCCGGTGAAGTTGGAAATTTGATCCTCTGATTCCTCTGCCTTTTCTAAACTCAGCTTGTACATCTGGAGGTTCTCGGTTCACATACTGTTGAAGCCTGGCTTGAAGGATTTTGACCATTACCTTGCTAGCTTGTGAAATGAGTGCAGTTGTGCGGTAGTTTGAACATTCTTGGACATTGCCCTTCTTTAGGGTTGGAACGATGACTGGCCTTTTCCCGTCCTGTGGCCACTGCTCACTTCTCCGGAGAGGCTGGCATAGCGAGCACAGCAGTTCAGCAGCAGCAACTCTCAGGATCTGGAGTAGCTCGGCTGGAGCTGCGTCACCTCCTGAGTCTGCAGTGACGCTCCCCAAGGCCCCCCTGGCCCTGTGTACCGGGCCGTCTGGCGCCGGGTGAGTGCGCACGCCGCCGTGGCCGGCCGGCCGTGGAGCCCTGTCTGTGCAGTTCTGGGCAGCGTTGCCACCGCGTCACCTCTTCCGCCTCCCTCAGAGCCTTGCTGGTTCTGTCGTTTATTGTGCCTGTTTTTGCATGAAATCAGTTCAGTCGCTCAGTCCTGTCCCACTCTTTGCGACCCCATGGACGGCAGCACGCCCAGCCTCCCTGTCTGTCACCAACTCCCGGAGCTTACTCAAACTCTATTGAGTCGGCGATGCCATCCAGCCACCTCATCCTCTGTCATCCCTTTCTCCTCCCGTCTTCAATCTTTCCCAGCATCAGGGTCTTTTCCAAGGAGTTAGTTCTTCACATCAGGTGGCCAAAGTATTGGAGTTTCAGCTTCAGCATCAGTCCTTCCAGTGAATATTCAGGACTGATTTCCTTTAGGGTGAGCTGGTTAGAACATTCCCTCGGTATCTCTAATATTCTTAAAGAGATCTCTAGTCTTTCCAAAGTGTCGGAGCTTCAGTATCAGTCCCTAGAATGAATATTCAGGGTTGATTTCCTTTAGGAGTGACTGGTTGGATCTCCTTGCAGTCCATGGGGCTCTCGAGTCTTCTCCAACACCACGGTCGAAAGCACTGATTCTTTGGCGGGCAGCCTTCTTGGTCAGACTTCCTGAGGTATGATTATACACAGGAAGAGCTCTCCAGTTTTATGCGCGTAGGACTTGGTGAGTTTGGCACATGCGTGCAGTTGGGTGAGCACCACAGCCAGGACAGGACTTCTCCATCAGCCAGAAAGGCCCTTCATGCCCCTTTACGGTCCATCTTCTCCACCTGTCCCCTTGGCAACCAAAATAATTTTGCCTTTTGGAGAATGTCACGTGGAATTACGTATGCGATTTTTAAAGATACGTATTCATTTATTTGCACCAGGTCTTTGCTTGTGGCATGCAAACTCGTGGCACGTGGGATCTAGCTCCCGACCAGGGGTCGAGCCCGGGTCCCCCGCGCTGGGAGTGCGGAGTCCCAGCCGCTGGGCCACCAGGGACGCCCCTGTGCGTGTGGTTCCGCTTCTGATTCATGTCACTTGGCGTGATGCTCGTACATCTGTGTCCTGACGCGCATCAGCAGCTTGTTCCTTCTGACTGCTGAATGCGACCCCACTCTGCTCTAGGCCGCTGGGCTGCCCTGTCGAGATGCCACAGGTTCGGTGGCTCTGGCAGCAGAGGGGCCGTGTCCCCTGGTTCTGGAGGCCAGAAGCAGAGGCCAGGGTGTTGGTGGGCTCTTCTGAGCTGCTCTCCTTGGTCTGTGGACGGCGCTTCTCCTCACGCGTCCTTCCCTCTGTATGCATCTGTGTCCGGGTTTCATTTCCTTATCACGACGCTATTCTTACTCAGGGCCCATTCTAATAACCTCTTTAAAGACCCCATCTTCAGCTCGAGTAACATTCTAACATTGGAGCTTAGGGCTTCAACAAACTAATTTCCACGCATAACACCACTGTATACGTACCCCACCGTTTGTTTATCTGCTCTCCAGCTCAGGAACCCTAAGGGGTTGAGTCCAGGTTTGGGCTGTTAGCAGTAAGCCTACGGTGAACATCGGCGTCCAGGTCACAGGTGTGCTTTCTCTCGCGCATAAGGACCCGAGAGAAGGATGGCTGGGTCAAGCCGCGAGCCTGTGTTTACTTCTTGGTCTTTGCAAAGAGCCCTGAGATGGTCTCGTTGGCTGTTCTCTGTCGATTCTCCTTTCTCTGTTCACTGATTTCTGATTCTTATTTCCTTCACTTTCTTTCCTTCGCTATTTCTTTCTTTCACTTTCTTCAAGTTGAAACTTAAGTGTTGTTTTGAGACCTGTTCTCACATAGGGTTCACTGCCGTCAAGTTCTAAGTCCTGTTTAGGTTAATGCTGAACATTTTGATATATTTTATTTTCCTGTTTCAGTTCAAAGAAGTTTCTACAATTTTTTGGTGATTTCTTCTTCAGCTCCGTATTATTTCAGTTCAGTTCAGTCGCTCAGTCGTGTCCGACTCTTTGCGACCCCGTGAATCGCAGCACGCCAGGCCTCCCTGTCCATCAACATCTCCTGGAGTTCACTCAGACTCACGTCCGTCGAGTCTGTGATGCCATCCAGCCATCTCATCCTCGGTCGTCCCCTTCTCCTCCTGCCCCCAATCCCTCCCAGCATCACAGTCTTTTCCAGTGCGTCAACTCTTCGCATGAGGTGGCCAAAGGACTGGAGTTTCAGCTTTAGCATCATTCCTTCCAAAGAAATCCCAGGGCTGATCTCCTTCAGAATGGACTGGTTGGATCTCCTTGCAATCCAAGGGACTCTCAAGAGTCTTCTCCAACACCACAGTTCAAAAGCATCAATTCTTCAGTGCTCAGCCTTCTTCACAGTCCAACTCTCACATCCACACATGACCACTGGAAAAACCGTAGCCTTGACTAGATGGACTTTTGTTGGTAAAGTAATGTCTCTGCTTTTGAATATGCTATCTAGGTTAGTCATAACTTTTCTTCCAAGGAGTAAGAGTCTTTTAATTTCATGGCTGCAGTCACCATCTGCAGTGATTTTGGAGCCCCCAAAAATAAAGTCTGACACTGTTTCCACTGTTTCCCCCTCTATTTCCCATGAAGTGATGGGACCAGATGCCATGATCTTCGTTTTCTGAATGTTGAGCTTTAAGCCAACTTTTTCACTCTCCTCTTTCACTTTCATCAAGAGGCTTTTTAGTTCCTCTTCACTTTCTGCCATAAGGGTGGTGTCATCTGCATATCTGAGGTTATTGATATTTCTCCAGGCAATCTTGATTCTAGCTTGTGTTTCTTCCAGTCCAGCATAGAAGTTAAATAAGCAGGGTGACAATATACAGCCTTGACGTACTCCTTTTCCTATTTGGAACCAGTCTGTTGTTCCATGTCCAGTTCTAACTGTTGTTTCCTGACTTGCATACAGATTTATCAAGAGGCAGGTTAGGTGGTCTGGTATTCCCATCTCTTTCAGAATTTTCCACAGTTTATTGTGGTCCACACAGTCAATGGTTTTGGCATAGTCAATTAAGCAGAAATTGATGTTTTTCTGGAACTCTCTTGCTTTTTCGATGATCCAGCGGATGTTGGCAATTTGATCTCTGGTTCCTCTGCCTTTTCTAAAACCAGCTTGAACATCAGGGAGTTCATGGTTCACGTATTGCTGAAGCCTGGCTTGGAGAATTTTGAGCATTACTTTACTAGCATGTGAGATGAGTCAATTGTGCAGTAGTTTGAGCATTCTTTGGCATTGCCTTTCTTTGGAATTGGAATGAAAACTGACCTTTTCCAGTCCTGTGGCCACTGCTGAGTTTTCCAAATTTGCTGGCATATTGAATGCAGCACTTTCACAGCATCATCTTTCAGGATTTGAAACAGCTCTACTGGAATTCCATCACCTCCACTAGCTTTGTTCGTAGTGATGCTTTCTAAGGCCCACTTGACTTCACATTCCAGGATGTCTGGCTCTAGATTAGTGATCACACCATCGTGATTATCTGGGTCGTGAAGATCTTTTTGTACAGTTCTTCTGTGTATTCTTGCCACCTCTTCTTAATATCTTCTGCTTCTGTTAGGTCCAGACCATTTCTGTCCTTTATCGAGACCATCTTTGTATGAAATGTTCCCTTGATATCTCTAATTTTCTTGAAGAGATCTCTGGTCTTTCCCATTCTGTTCTTTTCCTCTATTTCTTTGCATTGATCACTGAAGAAGGCTTTCTTATCTCTTCTTGCTATTCTTTGGAACTCTGCATTCAGATGCTTATATCTTTCCTTTTCTCCTTTGCTTTTTGCTTCTCTTCTTTTCACAGCTATTTGTAAGGCCTCCCCAGACAGCCATTTTGCTTTTTTGCATTTCTTTTCCATGGGGATGGTCTTGATCCCTATCTCCTGTACAATGTCACGAACCTCAGTCCATAGTTCATCAGGCACTCTATCAGATCTAGGCCCTTAAATCTATTTTTCACTTCCACTGTATAATCATAAGGGATTTGATTGAGGTCATACCTGAATGGTCTAGCGGTTTTCCCTACTTTCTTCAATTTCAGTCTGAATTTGGTAATAAGGAGTTCATGATCTGAGCCACAGTCAGCTCCTGGTCCTGTTTTTGGTGACTGTATAGAGCTTCTCCGTCTTTGGATGCAAAGAATATAATCAATCTGATTTCGGTGTTGACCATCTGGTGATGTCCATGTGCAGAGTCTTCTCTTGTGTTGTTGGAAGAGGGTGTTTGCTATGACCAGTGCATTTTCTTGGCAAAACTCTGTTAGTCTTTGCCCTGCTTCATTCTGCATTCCAAGGCCAAATTTGCCTGTTACTCCGGGTGTTTCCTGACTTCCTACTTTTGCATTCCAGTCCCCTAGAATGAAAAGGACATCTTTTTTGGGTGTTAGTTCTAAAAGGTCTTGTAGGTCTTCATAAAACCATTCAACTTCAGTTTCTTCAGCATTACTGGTTGGGGCATAGACTTGGATAACTGTGATATTGAATGGTTTGCCTTGGAGATGGACAGAGATCATTCTGTCGTTTTTGAGATTGCATCCGAGTACTGCATTTCGGACTCTTTTGTTGACCATGATGGCTACTCCATTTCTTCTGAGGGATCCCTGCCCGCAGTAGTAGATACAATGGTCATCTGATTAAATTCACCCATCCCAGTCCATTTTAGTTCGCTGATTTCTAGAATGTTGACGTTCACCCTTGCCATCTCTTGTTTGAGAAGGGAATGGCAAGCCACTTTGGTATTCTTGCCTTGAGAACCCCATGAACAGTATGAAAAGGCAAAATGATAGGATACCAAAAGAGGAACTCCCCAGGTCAGTAGGTGCCCAATATGCTACTGGAGATCAGTGGAGAAATAACTCCGTATTATTTAGGAGTCTGCTAATGTAAATGGGGGGAGGATTTTCAGGTGTCTTCTATTGTTTCTAATTCTGCTGTAATCAGAGAAGGAACTGTGTGGTTTGATGTCTTTCAGATTCACCGAGGCTACTTTTATCACCCAGCCTGTGGTTTATCTTGGTAAACGTTCTGTGTGCACTTGAGAAGAACGTGCACCTGCTTTTGTTGGCTAGAGTGTTTTGTAAATGCCCAGTCAACCCTGAGTCGTGGTGTTATTCGGGTGTTCTGTGTTCTGACATCTTCTGCTTGAACAGTGTGTCGGTTACGGGAAGGCCGCCTTAAGGTCGCCTGTGTAACTGTGGGCTTGTCTGCTGCTCTTCTCTTCTTCTATCGTTGTTTTGTGGGCTGGGCGCTTGTCGCTGCGCAGACCTGTCTCTGGTGGTGGCGGGCGGGGGTTGCTCTCGAGCTGTGGACTGGGGGCCCTAGCGGAGAAGGCGCTGGCAGCCCACTCCAGTGCTCTTGCCTGGAGAATCCCAGGGGCGGGGGAGCCTGGTGGGCGGCCGTCTGTGGGGTCGCACAGGGTCGGACACGACGGAAGCGGCTCGGCGGCAGCAGCAGCAGGGCCCTGGGTGCGCAGGCTTCGGTGGCTGCGGCCCGCGAGCTCAGTTGCTCCGTGGCACGTGGGGTCTTCCTAGATCAAGGACTGAACGGTGTCTCCTGCCCTGGCAGCAGAGTCATTGCGGGCGCCGCCGGGGGCCTGTCTTCAGTCCTGTCGGGCTTTGTTCTGTGCGCCCTGAGGCTCTGTGGACAGGTGCAGCTTTGTTTGCGACTCTCGTGAGCTCTTCCCGAGGTGACCCTGTAGTGACGACCACTGCAGAATCACGTGATCAGGCTTCACCTCTGGTGTCCCTTGCTCTGAAATCTTTGCTGCTGACACAGCTGCCTCAGTTTCCACCCGCCGGCAGCGCGCACTGCCCCTGTCCCTCCCCCTTTCAGGCTGTCCTGGTCTGCGTGTGTGCCCTGCACCGTCCCGGCGCGGCTGGGCTCTGCTGCTCCGCTGCACTCTGGCAGCCCCCAGTCTCCCGGGCTGTCCTGGTCGCTCGCGTCCCTCGGTTGTTGCTGGGGTTGAGTGTGTAGCTGCCCTTCTGCTGTGTATTCTCTCCATCTTGTATCTGTTCGATTCTGTTTCGCCCTTAACACCTTCTTTTGAGGTAAGCAAGTACTGTTGTCCCTAATTCTGGTTTTTCTGGCTTTCCCTCCTAGTTACTTGGTTGGGTCTGGACGGAGTGGCCCTTCTGAAGCTTCTGTTGCAGCGCAGTCCCCGCACAGCGCTGCTGGTCGGCTGTAGAGCAGAGCGAGTCAGCCATGCGTGCTTACGCAGCCTCTCTCGTTGGGCTTCCTTCCCGTCCAGCTCGCCTCAGAGCACTGAGCGGAGCGCCCTGAGCTGCAGAGTAGGCTCTCCTTACTGAGGTGTACACATAGCAGCGTGTGCACGCCAGCCCCGGTCTCCCACTCCGTCCCCCCTCCCCCTTCGGCGTCTGTGTCCAGCCCCGGTCTCCCACTCCGTCCCCCCTCCCCCTTCGGCGTCTGTGTGCGTGCTGGATTGAACTGCTGTGCTCTCGGATGCGGTGAAATTCCTTCGTGTGCAGTTGGATCTTTCTGAGACTTAGGTTTCGGTGTGAGCCCGGAGAACCCGTTCATCTCCGGCTAATCTTGCCCAGAACACCGGGGTTCCGGACCAGAGTCACGCGGAGAGTCAGTCACTGGGCCTTGCAGGGTGCTCGGAGCTGGAATGACCGAAGGGGGCACCGCAGACCAGGGGCCAGCGTTGGGGGAGGGTAGGAGCAGGTTAGGGCAGGGACGTGGCCCAGGGAGAGCAGGCGCCCTGGCGGGAAGAAGTGGGGGGCAAGCAAGAAGGACACGGAGGGGTCCCGTCCGCCCTCAGGGCGCAGTGCGGCGCCTGTCTGGGGCTGGGGCCGTTTCTGTCTACTGCGCAGCCTTTCGGCCACACTCAGGATGGCTCCCGAGGTCTCCAATGCTGAGCTACTCCGTCACCAGGGATCACGGGTGGTGAGAGAGAAAGAACACGTGTGTCTTTCCAGGAGTCTGTGACTTTCAAGGACGTGGCCGTGGACTTCACCCAGGAGGAGTGGGGCCGACTGGACTCCCCCCAGCGGGCCCTGTACCGGGATGTGATGCTGGAAAACTACCAGAACCTTCTCTCCCTGGGTAAGATGGTGCCCAAGGTGAGGAAGCCAGGTCTGGCGTCTCTCCTCGGGCCTGGGCCTGGCAGGACGCGGCCTCCTGTGTCTGCCCTGGGCCCTTGTGTTGCCATCGGCATCTTTGCCTGCAGGTGGGGCCTGGAGGAGAGGGAGGGGTGGACAGGCCCTGCGACCCCAGCCTGCCCTGGAGGGGGCCTCAGTCTCTCTGGGGTCCTCAGACCCGCAGGTCAGCGTGGGTTCCTCGTCTGAGCCCCCTTCCTCAGCGCTGGCACACACAGTGCCCAGAGCCACGCTGCTTCCTCCCCGCGCAGGGCCTCCGGTCTGCAAGCCAGACGTCATCTCCCACCTGGAGCGAGGCGAGGAGCCGTGGCGGGCTCCCAGAGACGGGCCTGCGGCGCCCGGGCCAGGTGAGCGGTGCGCGGAGGCGGAGCCCCTCCCCGCTGCCCCTGCGGTCGGCTGCTGCTCCCTCTGCGCCTGCTCAGCCCCTCCTGCGGCCCTTCCCCGAGCACACATTGAGCACCGACTGTGTGCCAGCGCCCGTGCTGGGGGCACAGTGACCAGGACGGACACAGCCGGTTGCCTTTAGCTGGAAGGAGAGAGACAGGAGCGTCTGCACATGGAGTGTTCCCGCGTGGGCTGTCAGTGTGGACTCAGAGCCCCCAAGGACGACTCCACCCCCTGCCCGGCTCCTTTCGGAGCGGCCGGCTTCTGCGAGGCTCCGCCCGCCCCGCCCCGCCCCACGTCCATGCACTCCGCCTGCCCTGCTGCCCCGCCCTGCCCCTGCCCCTGCCCTGCCGCCCCGCCCCTGCACGGCTTCCCTCCGCTCACCTGCGCTCTTGGCACGCCCCGCCCTGAGCCCTGGCGCTGCCCCTCTGCATGCTCTCAGGGTGGCCTCTCCCTTCCTTCCAGAACCAGGCCGGGAGCCCGGGCCTGAGGCGGAGGAGACGCTTGTTTACAAGGAAGAGCCGCCCTGGGAGCCGATCGCAGACGGGCTGGCGAGGACCGGTGTGCACAACCCCGGGTTCGGCAACGGGTGTACCTGGGGGGCCCCGGCGACTGCTCTGACCCGAGGCGAAGCCTGCTGCGCTAGTGGTGGGTCCGCCGAGGAGCGCCGGCGGGGCAACTGTGAGTCCAAGGAGGCACTTGGCTTGCAGAGCACCCTGCCGGCCCAGCCCCGCCTTCCCTCAGAAGGAGCCTCCCCGGAAGGCCAGCCGGGGAGAGTGCGGTCCACCGGGGCCGGGAGCCGGCGCCGGAGCCAGGGTGCGGGGAGCGGCCCGTTCGCGTGCGGCGAGTGTGGCAAGGCCTTCCAGCGGAGCGCGGCGTTGGCGCTGCACCGGCGCTGGCATGCGCGGGAGAAGGCCTACAAGTGCGGCGAGTGCGGCAAGGCCTTCAGCTGGAGCACAAACCTCCTGGAGCACCGGCGCGTGCACACCGGCGAGAAGCCCTTCCTGTGCGGCCAGTGCGGCAAGGCCTTCAGCTGCCGCTCGTCCCTCAACGTGCACCGGCGCGTGCACACGGGCGAGCGGCCCTACCGCTGCGGCGAGTGCGGCAAGGCCTTCAGCTGCAGCTCGCTGCTGGCCATGCACCTGCGTGTGCACACGGGCGAGCGGCCCTACCGCTGCGGCGAGTGCGGCCGGGCCTTCAACCAGCGGACGCACCTCACGCGCCACCAGCGCGTGCACACGGGCGAGAAGCCCTTCCGCTGCGCTGCGTGCGGCCGGGCCTTCGCCTGCCACTCGTCGCTGACGGCGCACGAGAAGCTGCACAGCGGCGACAAGCCCTTCCGCTGCGGCGACTGCCCGAAGACCTTCAGCAGCCGCTCGCGCCTGACGCTGCACCGCCGCGCGCACACGGGCGAGAAGCCCTACCAGTGCGGCCAGTGCGGCAAGGCCTTCAGCTGCCACGCCTACCTGGCGGTGCACCAGCGCGTGCACAGCGGCGAGAGGCCCTTCCGCTGCGACGAGTGCGGCAAGGCCTTCAGCTCCCACTCGTACCTGGTCGTGCACCAGCGCGTGCACACGGGCGAGAAGCCCTTCGACTGCAGCCGCTGCTGGAAGGCCTTCAGTTGCCACTCGTCGCTTATCGTGCACCAGCGCGTGCACACGGGCGAGAAGCCCTACCGGTGCGGCCGGTGCGGCCGGGCCTTCAGCCAGAACCACTGTCTCATCAAACATCAGAAGACCCACTCGGCGGAGAAGGCCTTCGAGTGCCCCGAGTGCGGCGAGGTGTTCGGCTGGAGCGGGCCCCTGGCCGAGCACCGCAGGCTCCACGGCGGCGAGAAGCCCTTCGCCGTCCAGTTGGACCAGCGCTTGCTGAGCCCCTACTACATGCCAGGCAGCCTGCTGGGCGCGGGAACCTCGGGCGGGGGCGGCGGGGGCCCGGTCGATGCCCTGGACGTGGCCAAGCTCCTGGGTGTGGCCCCGCCCTCGGGCAGCCGGAGTTTCTCCCTGGGGAGCAACCCCGGAAATTAACTTGTGTGTGGGACACACCCACCTGAAACACGCCTAGAGGTCGTGGGCTGCTGAAGAGGGAGCTGGTGGGAGAGCGCCGAGGGCATCCTGTCCTCCCCCTGATGTTCAGAAGGCGGGGAGGGGGCGCTCTTCTCAGGTGAGGGGGGGGCCCGCCCCTGTCCTCAAGTCCTTGGACAGCCGCCTCCTCGATTTCCATCCCGAGTTTCTTCTGTAAACTCTTTTAACATAGTAATTAAAGGGGAGAGCAAACAGGAAAATTACAGACAGTATTACTTCTAAGTGAACACTCTGTTCCAGGAGGGGAGAGTAGGCTCAGATGGTGGGCCTTTGGGAAGAAGCGAGTTCCCCGGACTCGCCACACTCACGCATTAGTGGCCGTGCAGCCCAGTGCCCCGTCTGGCCACCCCGTCCATGGCGGAAGCAGGCTTTCTACCCCAGCTGGTGAGGCCACCTGCAGGGCTGCCTCGGACCCCACGGCACTCGGCCCCTGAGAGGAGGCGCACCTGGTGGCCCCAGAGAGGGGGAGAGGTGGCGTCCCTCTGGGACTCGGCCATCCCGCTCAGTTTAGAGCAGAGACCAGCTGCCGGCTCACATCTGTACAGAGCGCTGGAGTCTATCTCACACTTTTTATTAAAGTCTGTATGGAGGCTGAATAACCGCGTCTCAGAAAACAGAGAATTAAGGGAAGCGGCACCCGTAATTCTCAATAAAGCCCCATTTGGCGCCTTGGTGCGCCGCCTCCTGCTTTCTGATGGCGCGTCTTCACGTTCCTGCCACACGGTGTGCGCGGCCTGTCATTTTGGCCCCCAGCGTCCTCACCACATGGCCGGCCTCTCCAGCAGAACCTGCTGTCTTTGGAGCTGAGGTTCTGGGTAGGGCGGGCTGTTCTGTTAGCTGCTCTTCCGTTGGATGAGAGTTATTTTCAAGCTGTCACTATTATAAACCATCCTTCATACACCACCTTTTTGCGTTCTTTTTCAACACGGTCCTGCAGTAGGTTGCTAGAAGTGACAGTCTGAGATAAAGGAAATGAACCACGTGCTGCGTCATTCCAGTGTGGTTTTGGTTGTGTGAGAACAAAGTGATGAGGAGAGCCGGCGGCACTGGTCAGGCACCACCCGGTCCCGGAGGCTCCGGCTGGTCTTGCCAGGCTGGCTTCTGGGCCCTCGGTGCTGACCCACTGCTCCTCCAGCGTCCCTGAGGCTGGCTGCAAGCCCTTCCCTGCGGCAAACAGGGAAGCTCTGACAACTTCATTGGCAAAAAACAGGTAGAATCTAGCTTTGATTGTTAACCATACTTCTAAGTTTAAAAGAAATTCACATACAAATTAGCATATACACACACTGCTACTGCCTGCCCGGCGGGGCTGCTAGCACACTCAGCCGATGGCAGCACCTTACTGCTTCGAGCAACACCTTTTCATAATGTTCAGTTGCTCAGTTGTTTGTGACCCCATGGACTGCAGCACGCCAGGCTTCCCTGTCCTTTACCAACTTCTGGAGCTTGCTCAAACTCAGGTCCATTGAGTCAGTGATGCCATCCAACCATCTCATCCTCTGTCATCCCCTTCTCCCACCTTCAATCTTTCCCATCATCGAGGTCTTTTCCAGTGAGTGAGTCCTTTGCATCAGGTGGCCAAAGTATTGGAGCTTCAGCTTCAGTCCTTCCAATGAATATTTAGTACTGATTTAAGATTGATTGGTGATCTCCTTGCAGTCCAAGGGACTCAAGAGTCTTCTCCAATACCACAGCTTGAAAACATCAATTCTTTGGCATTCAGCCGCCTTTAAGGTCCAACTCTCACATCCATACATGACTACTGGAAAAACCATTCCTTTGACTATGTGGGCCTTTGCCGGCAAAGTAACATCTCTATTTTTTAATATACTGTTGATGTTTGTCAGCTTTTCTTTTAAGAAGCAAGTGTCTTAATTTCATGGCTGCAGTCACCGTCTGCAGTGATTTTAGAGCCCAAGAGAATAAAGTCAGCCACTATTTCCCCATCTCTTTCCCATAAAGTGATGGTACTGGCTGCCATGATCTTAGTTTTCTAAATGTTGAGCTTTAGGCCAAATTTTTCACTCTCACTTTCATCAAGAGGCTTTTTAGCTCCTCTTTCTGCCATAAGGGTGGTGTGATCTGCATATCTGAGGTTATTGATATTTCTCCCGGTGACCTTGATTCCAGCTTTTGTTCATTGAGCCTGGCATTTCGCATGATGTACTCTGCATAGAATTTAAATAAGCAGGGTGATGGTACACAGCCTTGACGTACTCCTTTCCCAGTTGGAACCAGTCTGTTCTTTCATGTCTGGTTCTAACTGTCGCTTCTTGACATTTCTCAGGAGGCAGGTAAGGTAGTCTGGTATTCCCATCTCTTTAAAAATTTTGATATGGAACATGTTATTACTGTTCTTCAAGAAAACCGTTGGAAATACCCTTTGGCCCCTCCTTCCATTGATGTCTCAATGCTCTTATTTACATACAAACTTTGTGTTCTCATCATACACATAATACGTGCATATTGAAGAAACTGGGGGATGGAAACCAGCTGTACGAGAATTAAAACAGTCCTCAGTTCACAGTCATGGCCTGGAGATGCATTTACTCTTGTTTTTTCTCTCTGCATGTATACACTTTAAGTGTAAAGGGCTTTATTATAGGCAAAATTGTTTAAGTCAATAAATTTTTAAGAAATTATACATGTTCTAACTCATTTAACTGCCAATCACCTTAGCTTCCTCAGTGTTTGAGTCATAATCTTCAGAATAGCGTTTCCACAGAGAGTTTCAGCTCAGTCCACAGCTGCAAGAGTCAGTCCACGATTCTTCTAGCTGGACCTCTTTGGTCCCCAGGGGAATAAGGACACACTTGAAACATTCCCCACCTGTAATCACTGGGATCCAGCGTCCTCGAGCAGCTTACCGTAGGGCCGTATTCAGGGCCAGCGGAGACGGCTCTGCCTGGCTCTGAGTCTCAGACATCCTCCAAGCGCGTCTCCGGGCTCCTCCGGTGGCTCAGTGAGAATCCGCCTACCAATGCCGAAAACAGGGCTTTGACCCCTGGGTCAGAAGAGCCTGTGGCGAAGGGAGTGGCTGTCCACTCCAGTGTCTGTGCCTGGGAAGTCCCGTGGGCAGAGGAGCCTGGTGGGCTGCAGTCCATGGGCTTGAAAGAGTCTGACGGGACCTGGCAACTGAGCAACAAAGCTGCGTTAAGTGCAAACCGTGGTCCTAAGCTGTCACAGTCGAGAGCCGCGAGTGTAGAAGCCGCTAATACGTGAGCTCAAAAGCAGTTTGGGGACGCCCCCAGCGGTCCAGCGTTGACACTGCACACTTCCACTGCCAAGGGCACAGACCAGCCCCCTGGTCAGGGAACTAAGATCCCACAGGTCACAAGTGCAGCCAAAAGAGAAGCTTGTTAGGTTTTCACAGTTTATCAGTGACTCTGCTATCTCCTCCCCCCAGACCTAACACAGCCTCTGATTAAGCGGGACCACGTGGTTACTCCGTGAGGCGACCACAGCCATGTCAGTCTAAGATAAAGCTCCATCAGGACACAGCTCAGCGAGACACGTTCTCTCTCTCTCTGGCCGTGCCACGCAGCACGTGGGTGTCACTTCCTCAATCAGGCATCGAGCCCTTGCCTTGGCATGGAAGCGCAGTCTTAACCCCTGGCTCACCAGGGAGCTTCCCCAGGAGGTTGGATGCTGCAGCAAAGCTGAGGCAGCCAAGGAAATAAAGTATTAGAAATAGAATTATTTGTTCCTCCGTTTCGACAGTTTAGTTTTCTCTCTTGTCCACTATTCCATTTTCAGATGTACACAAATACATGCAGTATGTGAACATGTAGCACACACACACACACACGCAGCGGAAATGTCCACATCAATATGCACACAGGTGGACACACACAACACATACAGGGCCTCCCTGTATGCGTGCTTTTTTAAAAATTATTTTATTTTATTTTTTGGCCATGCAGCATGTGAGATCTTAGTTCCCTGACCAGGTATTGAACCTGTGCCTGCAGCATTGGGAGCGTGGAGTCTTCCACTGGACCAGCAGGGAAGTCCCTCCTGTATGTATTCTTAACCAGGCCGAACTGAGCAAACCCCTCTGCAGCCCCAGAAACGGCTGCGGGTTTGTTTCCTTGTGGAGAGGCAGCTGGACTGTGAATAGGTTTCCAGTCACCGCATCGTCTTTGTGTTTCTGGGATAAACCCCGCTCGGCAGTGGAGCACTAATGCTTAGGGTGTGTGGACTGGGGCTGCCACCAGCCAGGCTGCCCAGCAGGGAGCCCCAGACGTCACTCTGGCTTTGCGGGGAAACAGCTGCTGAGACGGGGCCTTGGTCCAGAGTGGGAGGGGCCTGAGCTCAGCCTCGCCTGCAGGGCCAGCCTCCTGTTCCCTCAAAAACAGAACAAGAACGAAGAATGAAGCAGGGTGGGGGCTGGGACGGAGCCCATGAGGACCCCCTAATATTTGCATCGGATTTCTAGGTGATGAGTCCCGTTCTGAATTATTAAAATGACAGACACGTTACTTCTGTAATTGGCACAAAAAGCGATTTCCACCTTGAATGGTGAACTGCAGGGGCCATAGGTTTTCCCACGGCGCTGCTCTCCTTCCTTCGTATCCAGAGCCGGGAGTGACGGAGAGTGGGTGGGGAGGCCAGGAGCCAGGCCACCTCCACGCGCTCCTTGAGAGCAGGAAGGTGACAGGTGGGCAGTGGGCCTGTCCTGGGAATGCAGGGCCCCTCCCTGAGGCTGAGATGAGCCACGGCATCTGGGTGCTAGTCAGGGTCAGAGCAAGGCGGTGAGAGAGCTGCGCTCAGGCTGGGAGTGGGCAGTTGGGGCCAGGGTGCCGTGTCGCGAGGCGGCCGTGGCCGACAGGTGTGCCCCCTTGCTCCAGCGCTGCGGGCGGAAAGTGGCCTGCCCTCCCCCAGTGGCTGCTTTGGGGCGGGATGGCCACTAGGAGCCAGCTGGCAGGGTCCAAGCGCTCTACACTGTGCTGAGCATTCCTGGCGTTGGGCGGCAGGGGTGGGCCAGTCAACCTTTGTTTATGAAAACGTGCCTCCAGACAGATTTGGGCCCTGGGCTGCCGCTGGCCAATTCCTCCTGCAGATCATAGAGAAGGAAAGGTATGGCGGGTGAATAGGATGGGGACCAGGCCCATGGCTCTCAGCAGACACGGAGGCCCTAGGTGACCAAGAATTACTGGGAAACACCTACGACCTGGTTTCCTCAGCCCAAAGCACCAAAGCCTCCCACCAAGGAAAGCCCCCAGGTCAGAATGTCCCTGGCTGCCCCCACCTGGTGTGGGCACATTGCGACCTGGGCTTCCCCAGTGCTCAGAGCTTGGAAGGAAAGAGGTCACCGGATTCTTCTAGGGTCTGGCTCCCTCTCCCCTGAGATTGCCCACTATCAAGACGGGTGCTCTGATTGGAAGAAAATAAAGCTTTGCTCCTTAGTTCTGCCCTAAGACCCTGCAGAGCTGCCTGGGCCATGCAAGTTGTTACTATGGCCCCAAATTCATTCAAACAGGGACTTGAAGGCAGAGATCCGTCACACCAGATGTGAAGAGAAGGGATGATGATTCCCCCCTTTTCTCCAGTGAACAGTCCACTGCGGCCTAGTTTTCAACCGAGAAGGGATGAATGCCATCTTGTGGTGAACTGCTGTGACCTGAACCAGCATCAGGTAAGGCCTGTCCCAACAGCCACAGCGGCCCCAGCAGGCAGTGGTCCACTGGCCAGAATTCTGTTGTTACTGTTGCACTAATATATTCCACAGAGGCCTCATTCCTGCAGCCACCAGCCTCCACTCACAGTCACATTTGTTTCAGACAGTAATTATGATAAAATACAAAAAGCTGTGACATCACTTTGCCGACAAAGCTCTGTATAGTCAAAGCTATGGTTTTCCTAGGAGTCATGTACGGATGTGAGAGTTGGACCACAAACGCTGACCGCTGAAGAATTGATGCTTTGGAACTGTGGTGTTGGAGAAGACTCTTGAGTCCCTTAGACTGCAAGATCAGTCAATCCTAAAGAAAAATCAACCCTGAATATTCACTGGAAGGACTAATGCTGAAACTGGAGATCCAGTATTTTGGCCATCTGATGCAAAGAGCCAACTCATTGGAAAAGACTCTGATGATGGGAAAGATTGAGGGCAGGAGGAGAAGGGGACGAAAGGGGATGAAATGGTTGGATGGCATCACTGACTCGATGGACATGAGTTTGAGCAAGTTCTGGGAGTTAGTGATGGACAGGGAGGCCTAGCGTGCTGCAGTCCTTGGGATCGCAAAGAGTCAGACACAACTGAGCGACTCAAACAGCAACAGATAACACCAATTTTACTGGGTTTTTTCTTTTTCCTTCTTCTATTTTTTTCTGCGTGGCTCGCAGGATCTTAGTTCCCTCACCAGGGATCAGGGTGGAATCTGCCTCCCCTGCATTGCCAGGCAGATTCTTAACCACGGGACCAACAGGGTTTTTTTAAGCTACAAAAATTCCACAGTTGGTTGCAAGGGGCAGCGCACTCCCTGCCTATGCCGGCGATACCTGGAGGGCAGAGTGGGTGGACGCCCGGGGCACGCGGCGGGCTGCCGCCTCCGCCTGTGCGGGTGGACACGGTCCCCGTGAGATCTCCGGGGATTTAACCAAACCCGCGACTGTGCAGGCCCCGCCCCCGCCCCCGCCCGCCCCGGGCCCCGCCCCCGCCCGCCTCGGGCCCCGCCCCGCCCCGGGCCCCGCCCCGGGTGCTGCCGAGGCCCCCCGCTAGGTGGCGCCACCGCCTCGCGGGCGCGCGTCCCGGCGCGGACCCCGCACTCGCGCGCGCGCCCACGGATCCGCGGGCAGCAGGGCGCCTCCTCCGAGACCCCCTACCCGGCCCCTGCCCCCAGCACCCCGCCCCCGGGAAGGCGCGTCAGACGAGGAGACGCCGCGCCCTCCCCCGGGAGGGGCGCGAGGGACACGCGAGCGAACGCGCGGGCAGGGGCGCAGCGAGCGCCGGGGGCCCGGAGCCGGCCTAGCTCGGCGAGCTTCCGGGAAAGGCGCGACTGTGGGGGCAGAAAATGAGCGGCGGTCTCAGGGAGGCTGAAGAGCCGGAGGAGGCAGGGGTTTAGGGCCGGGAAACTGCTCCGGACCGTGTCACAGCGGTGGACACGAGTCATCGCGCATTTGCCCGTAGCGTGTACATCCGTGGCCCCCGGGGAACCATGGGCTCTGCGGGACCCTGGCCCGTCACCGCAGGCCCACCAATTGCAACAAACGTCCCGCTTGGAGGGAAGATTTTGATAGTCAGGGTCAAGGGGGAGGAGGTATATGGGAACGCTCTGTCCCTTCTACTTAATTTTGCTGTGGACCTAAAACTGCTCTAAAAAAAATAAAAACTATTTTTTTAGAAAAGTAACTCAAGGTGAGGAGGAAAAAAACTCTGAAAAATGGGTCAAGGGAATATGAAGTGGGTTCTGGCTTAATGAAAACTGTAGGATGAAGGCCAAGCTTTGTCTTTCTGTTAAACCAGGTTCTACAAAGTAGCTTTGACCCAGCAGGGCACTGTTGCCCACTGCACCCCCAAAGTCATTACCCAACCAGTCACGTGGTTCCAAGGCGCCCAGACCACCAGCTGCCTCAGGCCCAGTATTCAGCCCAACGTCACAGCTCACCCCCTGAGGCCCTGACCTCCTGACTTTCTTTTTTTTGATGTGGTAAAAGACACATGGCATTAACTTTACCACCTTAACCCTTTTTAAGTGCATAGCTCGGAAATATTAAGTACACTGACATGGTTGTGTAGCCGTCACCACCAGCCATCCTGATAACCCTTTTCATCTTGTAAAACTGAAACTCTGTCCCCACTAAACACTAACTGCCCACCCCCCTCCCCCAGCCCTTGGCCCCCACTTTCTGTCCCTCTGCGAATCTATTGTAAACACCTCACGAAAGCGGAAGTATATAGTATGTGCTCTTCTGTGATGAGCTGATTTCATTTTCATTTAGCGTGATGCCTTCAGAGCTCACCCTTGTATTCTGTCAGAGTTTCTTCCCTTTTTAAGGACGAGTAATATCCCATTGCATGCATGGACCTCCCTTTGCTAACCATTGACCTGTCTGTCGACGGACACGTGGGTCATTTCAGCATCTTCGCTAATGTGAAACTAACTAACCTCTTGCCTGACCCGGGTGACTCAGCCCTGTAGCTGGACTCATCCGCCGATGTCCTCACTCACCACGACTGTCCCTATGAGGACCCAGGGTGCCTGCCCCACTGGACCCATCAGTGTCTCTTCCACCCAGCCTCCCTCTCACGCGCTCATGCGCCCTCCCTCTTGTCCTCTGAGGGGGCCTCAACCTCTGCAGACACCCTCGCCTGTCTCTCAGACCTCTGCTCTCCTAACCCCACCCCCCAGCTTCACTGCCCTCTGGGGGGACCCTGCATTCCGTGAGCCTCCCCAAAGGGACCGATCGCTGGGTGTGTCAGGGGCGCCCCTGCCCTTGTCATAGCCTCTCTGTGGCCTTAAGGAAACCTTGGCATCCACATGGCTTTTTCCGTCTGTGGCCACCTCAAACATCTTCCCAGCAGCTACTAGCTCAATCTATTTAAGCTCAAAACAGATACACAGGCAAACAGACAAAATGGTCAGACTAGGAAACCAAAAGAAGCAGACGCCGGAAATCGAGTCCTCCCGAAAGGCCAAGCTTCCTGTGCTCGCAGCAGATGAGGCCCTGGCTCACAGGCCCTGGGGGCTCCGGGGGCTCGCGGCAGCTCCCGGGTGCTACCCGGAGGAGTGGCCGGGGCCCAAAGACAAGCGTCAGGCCTGCAGGACCCCGCAGGGAGGCGCACCAGACAGTCAGTGGGTAGTTCCCTTCCCGCGATGGCGGCAGGAAGAACACTGGCTAACGGAGAGGCAGCAGCTGGGGTTTTCTAGAGCCGGACGCTCAAGGGAGTCACAGGAGCGGACGAGGGGGTCTGGCACGCGCCAGGATCCTCTCAGGATCGGGCTCTGGCTCGCGGTGGGGTGCAACCTCCGACACAGATAAACTCAGCAGCATTGTCCCGTGACCGCCTCCTGGCGTGTAGTGGCCTGAGCGCTCTGGGCACTCCTGTGAGCCTGCGGGGTGCGCGCGTGTGTGTGCATGACGTGCGTGTGCGTGTGTTGAAGGGTCTGTGTCTCTCCCAACACCTGTTGAGCTGGGGCTGTGGTGTGCCGCACGCCCGTGCCGTCTCCGTGTCCTGCACCTGGTGGCTTCGCTCGGTCTCTGTGCTGGTCTGGCTGTAGGTGCAGGTGTGTTTCAGTGCCTGTGTGCGCGTGTGCACACGTGTGTGCACGTGTGTGTACGCGTGTGCACACATGTTCGCTCGGTCTCTGTGCTGGTCTGGCTCTAGGTGCAGGTGTGTTTCAGTGCCTGTGTCTGTGCGCGTGTGTGCACGTGTGTGCACGCGTGTTTGCTCGGTCTCTCTGCTGGTCTGGCTGTAGGTGCAGGTG
>NW_024070196.1:71318903-71351160 GCF_014754425.2 Oryx dammah | reverse complement strand
GCTGTAGGTGCAGGTGTGTTTCAGTGCCTGTGTGCACGTGTGCACGCGTGTGTGCACGCGTGTGCACGCATGTTCGCTCGGTCTCTGCTGGTCTGGCTGTAGGTGCAGGTGTGTTTCAGTGCCTGTGTGCGTGTGTGCACACGTGTGTGCACGTGTGTGCACGCGTGTTTGCTCAGTCTCTCTGCTGGTCTGGCTGTAGGTGCAGGTGCGTTGCAGTGCGTGTGTCTGTGCGCATGCATGTGTGTGTGCACGCGTGTGCACGCGTGTTCGCTCGGCCTCTGCTGGTCTGGCTGTAGGTGCAGGTGCGTTGCAGTGCGTGTGTCTGTGCGCATGCATGTGTGCGTGTGTGCATGTGTGCGCACGTGTAGCTCGGCCTCTGCGTGGCGTGTGCTCCAGCTCAGGCCTGCTCTGGTCCCACATTCCTCCCGCTCCTTTGTGCTCTGTGCTACAGAAAATATTTGCGTTTCCACGACTCATAATTTTTCCTCCTCAATCGCTACCAGATGTGGGTCCTGTGGTCCCCGTCCCCATGGCAACGGAGGTTCCAGCAGCAGCGGTTCCCTTTTGTGGCGCCTGTACTGGGAGCTGGCGCTGCTGCAGGCCCGCGAGGGGGCAGTGGGTGTCGGGTGGGGGTTCCCGGCAGCTCCCTCCCCAGGCTGCTACCTAGACGGTCCAGGGGGCTTCCTGGCCCGGGTGCCCCAGGCCACAGCATCTGCCCACAGGGCGCCCGGTGGCAGGGCTGCTGCAGGAAGCACTAGAGGCACCCCTGTTCCATGAGGCGCCCACACAGAGGGGCTCCTGAAGGTCAGGGTCTCCACTGCCCAGAGGCTCTGGGGCAGGCCTGGTGGACGTGAGATATGGGGCCCGAGCCCTCTGGTCGCCCCACACCGTGCTGATCCAGGCCAGGGAGTGTTTTGCCTGCTGGAGCAGGGGTTGGGGGTCGGGGAACAGGGTGGGCACAGTGAGTGGGGGTGCCCAGCCACTGCCGCCTGACCCACCGCCCTGCCCTCCAGCACCCTCCTCCAGGGTGCCCTGCCCTCGCTGGCCTCTCCCCTCCTAGCCAACGTTAAGGCTGTGTTCTCCGCCCGGCAGCCAGCATGGCCTGGTGCCGGAAGGAAGGGCTGAAGCTGTGGCCGGGCGCGGGGCCACGGCTGGGAGGGTGCCCGGCTGGCTCGAGGGAAGCCGCGTGCCCGGGGACCGGGAGCCTGCCTTCCATGTGCGGCCTGACCAGGCCAGAGGCGGGGACCACGGGCACGGGAGCCGCACCAGCGTCTCCGCTCAGCTGGCTCGGCCCCTGCACGGGTCAGCGACGTGGACCTCCAGGCGGCGTCCAACCAGAGCACCAGAGGCTCGCCAGGTGAGACGCCTGAGCTGCCAGCGCTGGGCACACTCCGGCCGCTCCAGGGTCTGCAGGAAGGCTGTGGGGAGGTGATGGGAGTGTCTTGGCCGAATCTCCTGACGGAAAGAGCTGGCAGCGGGGGGTGAGGAAGAGGCCTGCCAGGCAGAGGTGGGTGATGGAGGAGCCCAGGTGGGCGGAGACAGTGCACACCTAGAGAGGTGAGGTTCTGGAGCTCAGGAAGGTTACTTTTGAGGCTCTCCTGAGGGCCACAAGCCCTGAGGACACGGAACATGGGACCGCAGAAAGAAGGCCAGGCCAGAGAGGGGACCAGCCGGGGCCGGGCAGTGGGGGGCTGCTTGCAGGCCCAGCTGGGGCTCGGGGGTCAGGCGTGCTCCCCCCTCCCCACAGCTCCCGCGACCGGCAAGGCCTGCGCCTGAGCATTTCTGGCTGAGGACAGGCAGCCCGTTGAGACAGACAGCGGGGCTCTGTGCACTGCCAGACGTGGCCCAGCTGGAGGCTGTGCCCCTGGCCTGCTGCCCCCTGGCCCCAGCCTCTGACCCGCCCCAGACACACCAAAGAGCTCAGGGCCCCAAGCGTACAGCAGTGGGCCGGTGGGGCAGGCGCAGGGCAGGGGTAGCCACACACCAGCTCCTTCTTCGTAACCACCCTATCTATTCCTGCCTGCCCGCCCGGCACCACCAGAAGCGGGGTGGGCTGAGTGGGTGCCCAGCACATTGGATAAAAAGACGAAGGCTGGGCAGACGGACAGGACACGTCTCCTGGGGGACCACACCTGGGCTCCCAGACGCCACTTGGGTCACGGGGTGCCAGGTCTCTGGGGGTGACATCCTTGTCAGAGGCCCAGCAGAGAGGAAGCAGGCAGACCATGGTGTGGGGGTGGGGGAAGGCACTTTATTCGGAAAGCTTTGGCCGAGCCCCTGCCAAGAGGAGCCCATCCTGGGGCCCCCAGGGGTGGGGGGTGGGAGCAGCCCTGCCGGGGGCCTATAAATACATCTCCTCAGGCCACTGGAGTCGCCCCTCGGATTCCCAGGCATGTGGGGTGCTGGGAAGCCATCAAAACCAGCTCGACAGCGGAGGGGGCTGGGAAGGACTGGTGGGGACGGCCAAGCCCCCTGAGGAGCAGAGACCAGCCCTGCTCCCCAGGCTCTGGTCAACCAGAGGCCCTGGGGCTCAGCCAGTGGAAGGACCCTCCAGCCAGAGGCGCCAGGCCTTGACTGGAGAGGCATCCAGGGTGGAAGTGCTTCTGGCCCCAGCCAGTGAGAAGGCGGCCCAGCCAGGGCACTCTGGGCCAGCGGGAGGTGCTCTCCAGATAGAGCCCTCCTGCCCCTGGCCTGGGAGAGCTCGGCGGGGAAATGGGAGCCCCCCCCCCCCCCGCCCCAGGGAGGCCGTGGGAAGGGAGGGGTCAGCGAAGCACCTATCAGGCCTCAGCCACCGGGATGGGGCTTCCTGCCGCAGTGAGCATGGTCCCGTCCAGGAGGGCCGCGGGGCCTGAATCAGCGAGACGCAGCCTCCCGCCTGGCGGCTCCAGACTGGGGTCCCCGCGAGAGAGGCGGGGGCGCAGGGGCGCGGGGTGCCAAGCAGCGCTGCTAAGCGGGGAAGTTGCAGGCCCACGGGGCGCCCTTACTACAGCGTGGGTGCACCCGCCCGGCCCGGCTCGCCCGCCAGCTCCCGGCTCTTCTTGCGGGGAGGCTTCTGGATGGGGGTTTTCTTTCGAGGGGTGTCGGACCCGGGCGCGCCGGCTGCCACCTTTTCGGGCCCCAGGGCCTCAGGCGCGGGGGGCGCGCGGGCCGGAGAGGAGGGAGGGGCGGAGCGCTTGGCCTTTTGCGGAGGTGCTGGCTTCTCTCGGGGGCCCTGCATGCCCGGGGGCCCCTCGGCGCGGCCCAAGCTGCGAGTCTTGTCGCGCAGCTCGGCGGCCAGCATGGAGGCGGCCTCCGGCGCGCTGCGCGGGGGCCCGCCAGCGTCCATGGGCTCTGGGAGGCCCGGGCCGCGGCCCCGAGCCCGAGCCCGAGGCGGGGAGGGTGCCGCGAGGGCCGGCCCCTCCTCTGCCAGCCCGGGGGGCCGCGCCGACGTGTCGCTGGGCGTCCGTTTCCTCTTGCTGGGGCTGGGAGCGGCCTCGGGGCCCGCGGGTGGAGGCGAGGGCGCGGGGGCGGCAGCGGCGGTGGCCCCAGCACCCTGCTTGCCATGGATCCAGGAAACCTTGGGTTTGGTGGCGGGGTCGGGTGGTGGCGGCTTCCGGCGCTCGGGCGATGGCGAAAGCGACAGGCCTCGGGCCTCGTCTCGGACCCGGGCCGGCCGGGCCTCGCGCCGGGCCACGCGCGCATACAGCGCCCCTCCGGGCCCGTCGCCGCTCGACGCCGACCGCTCGCTGTCGGAGGACGCGGGGAGGGGCGCCGCCTCCTCCGCGGGCGTGGTCACCGGCGCCGCGGCGGGGGCCTCCGAATCCCGGCTCTCGGCGGCCGCCTCTGAGCAGGGAAGAGCAGGCCGGTCACCGCCCGCGGGAAAAGCTCGGCCCTCCAGCCTCCAGGCGCAAGCCACCGCCAGCGCCCCTCCCGTCCTCTTCCCGCCCCACTGGCGCTCAGGCGTCCTGGCATCCAGACAGGACTGGCATGCTCCCCACGCTGACCGCAGACTTGGAGCCCCCGGGCAGGACGAGGGGCTCCTTCCTGGGCCGCAGCTCCACCTCGGCCCCGAACCGCTTCTGCACCCCACTCCCAGCCTCGGGGCCACCACTGCCACATTTAATCCTCGATTCCCTATCCTTCCTTAAGAGCAACGCCTTCCAAGGCTCAGGGTCACCTGGCCACCTGCCCAGAGTCATTCACGGGGACGGTAGCAGGAGGAGAGGGGCCAGAAGCCCAGAAAGTGAGCCTGCTTCCTGACGTTTGTGAGCCAAGGCTTCCCGTCAAAGTGTGCCTCCAGACCCCGAAGACTCCCTTTCCTGTCTCCTCTTGCCAGCTCCTCCCCTGGCCCAGAAACTTCTCTCTGCCTGGTCTCTCCAGATGTGAACCCAACTGTGGCTACCTCCCCAGACCCCCAGCCAAGTCTGGTGCTGGGCAGCACAGAAGCCTGACCTGCAGCCTCAGCTGTGTGTCCCCCATCCCTAGCTAACAGCATCACCAGCCCTTCCTCCCTGTTCCTCCGAGCAGAGATATTTCAGCGAGAACCTTTCGCTGGATCAGAGTGAGAGGGGTCCTCACCCCAAGGAGGCGAACTCACCCTCGTGGGGTACGCAGTACACGGGGCCTTCATCCGTGGTATCAAAGGAGGAGAAGGAGGCCCGGGAGGACCATGATGGTGAGGGCTGCTCCAGCCCCGAGGGCGGCTCCAGGAAGCTGCAGTTGAGTGTGTTGTCCAGGTCGTGATGGGCCACTGGGGAGGAGGAAGGCACAGCTGCCACGGGCCCTGCCTTGCCCGAGCCAGGGCCCTCACCAGCCCTCCTGCCACAGTGAGGTAGGGACCCAACCAGCCACACCCCAAGACTCTGAGTAGGACAGGCAACTCAACAGGCCTCTCCCAGCAGCCAGAGAGCTGACCGAGGTCAGGCCGAAAGTTGTGAAAAGAGGGAACACCTGGCTGGGAGACGCCATCAGGCCCTGCAGGCCATGCTTCAGACCCTGCCCTGCGGCAGTTTCTGAGAGCAAATGAGCAGTGGAGAGGCCACCCTTTGGCTCAGACCACCTCAGCAGGCTGCCACCCCCAGGCACAGCCTCCACAGATGCAGACCCCGCCAACAGAGAATCCCAGAGGCTGGCCAGCCTGTCCCCCTCGCACAAACAGGAGGTGGGCTCCAGCCCCTACGCCCGCGTCCGTAGACCCCACCCTGCTGAGCGGGCCCAGCGCGGCTCTTCTCAGCTGTCTCCCAGGAGCCTTCATCACCTCGTCCCCTTCATCTTTGGAAATAAGTGGGTTAGACACAGAGAGCTTCCACCCCGGTGTGAATCAGTGCAGATAGAGGAGAGAAAACGGCATGCCCTGCAACCCGGCAGCTGACCCGTCCTGACAGCGGTGGGGGCCCAGGGGTCAGCCTGCCCTCTTTCCAGGGAAGACCCTGGCACTTCCAGAGGTCTGGGCCGGGGGCGGGGGCTTCTTGCGGCAGGGCATGCCCACGCACAGGTCCCGCGTCCACCTGTGGCTCCGCACCAGGACAGACGGTGCGTTCACTCCCGCAGACTGCGGGGCGACGGGACGGCCAGGCTACCATCCCCGCCTTCCTCCCGGGCTCCCCCGTATCCGCGAGCCCTCTTTCCTCGCCCTGGGCGCACCTCCCCGCGCCCCTCCCATGGACAAGCAAGGCCCCGCCGTTCCTATACTGGCCAGGCCACGCCCACTTCCCGGCAGCCGCCTGCGTCGGGGGTGTTCCCCGGTCATCCTTACCTACGACCTTGGGCAGCTTCTGCCTGCGGAGCGGGATCCGGGGTAGCTTCATACTGATTCGACTGAAGCGTCCGCACAGGCGCTGCGGCGCCTTCTTCCTCCCCAGCGAGAGCTCCCTACGGGGGCGGGGCCTGAGCGAAGGGGGCGGACCGTACCTTCGCCGGAGGGGCGGGGCAAGCCAGCGGGTGCCCACCCACGGGGCGGGGCCTGAGCGAAGGGGGCGGGGCCACCCGGGCGGGGCCGGGCCTAGGTCTGTACCTAGCCGCAGACCCCGCACGACTCGCGCGGGGCTAAGGCCAGGCCGCGAAGCCTCACCCGCGCGCTGGGTCCTTGCCGCGGCAGGCGCAGCAGCAGCCGAGCAGCGAGAGCAGCAGGCCGAGGAGCAGGGCGAGCAGCGCCCCCGCGCCCATCACGCCCTTGCGCTGGTTGGTCTCTGTGGGGAGCGCCCGATCAGAGCGGGGGCCAGCGACCCCCGCGCCCCCGCCCGGTGGCCCCTACTCACTCACCCAGGCGGCAGGCACCGGTGACCGGGTCGCACGAGTCCTCGCGGCAGCTGCAGGCCTGGGCGCAGTCCACGCCGTGGAGCCCGGGCGGGCACGTCAGGTTACAGCTGCGGGAGCGCGAGGTCAGGGAGGTGGGCGGGGTCTGGGGGCGCCGCGGAGCTACCCTCCGAGACGCCTCCCGCGCTCGACCCCGCGGCCGGCCAGCCCCGCGGTCCCTGGCTCCACTCTCTAGGGACTGCGGCCACCCCCACCTCCAGCACGTCCTGGGCGATCAGTGTTTGGGAAATGCATGGGTGCACTCCAGCGCCGGGGAGTCTGAGGGCCCGGCCGAGATCACTGTCCGCGGTGCCCATTTCGGGGGCTGACTCTTGTGTACAGGGAAGAGAGGCTGCCGGAGCAGATCCGGGGGTGTGCGTGGAGGTCCCTGTTCACTTCACATCATCAGCTCAGGGGAGCCCACTGACCACGGGCTGACCTGGCCGCCAGATCCGGCTCGAACGCCGGCTCCACACCAGGGCAGGAAACTGCCCCCCAAGAGGCCCTGGTCGCTCCCTAGCTGGCTGAGGGCCGAGCCTGGGCCCCGCCTGGTCGCCAGTGCAGCAGCACCTGGGGTCTGGCTGGAGCCCTGTGCCGGATACTGACTCCTCAGACCTCTCGTCCCCAGGCACTCACTGGGGCCCATAGACGCCCGGGCTGCAGAGGCATCGTCCGGACTGGAAGTCGCAGTGGCCGCTCCCGCAGTCGGCGCACACGAACGCGCAGTCCTCGCCGTACGTGCCGTTGCTGCACTTGGTCTCACACCTCGGAACGCGGGGGAGGGGGCGTCAGTGGAAGCAGGGCCAACGACCCTGAAGCCCACAGAGCCCACCGCGGAGGGCGGTCGGGGAAGGGAGGGCGGCGAGGGCTGCGTGTCTGGGGCGCACGCGCGTCGCTCACCGGTCGCCGATCCAGCCCGCGTTGCAGCGCGCGCACTTGCCGGTCACGTGGTTGCAGGCGTGCCCGTCGCGACACGGCGGGCATCGGCGGCCGCAGCCCTCGCCGTAGAAGCCGGCGGCGCACGGCTGGTCGCACTTGGTGCCGTTCCAGCCGGGCTCGCACGTCAGGCAGCGGCCCTCGGCCACGGTGCACGGCTGCTGGCCCTTGCACTGGCCGCATCTGGGGAAGCGGCGGGAGGCTAGGCGGGGCCCGACCGCCGCACTCCCGCCCCCTCGGCGGCCTGTCCCTCCCTCCCTTCCCTGGGCGGAGGCCGCGCTTACCGGCGGCGGCAGCCCAGGCCGTAGAAGCCGGCGGGGCACGGCTCCCGGCAGTACTTGCCCCTGTAGCCGGGCTCGCACGCGCACGTGCCGTCCACCGGGTGGCAGCGGCCGCGGAAGCACTGGCAGTAGCGCTCGCAGCGCGCGCCGAACGTGCGCTCCCGGCACTGGCAGCGGCCGCTCTGCTGCTCGCACGGCGACGCGCTGCAGGCGCACTGGTTGTTGCAGCTGCGGCCCCACCAGCCCGCGCGGCACAGGCACGCGCCCGTCTGCGGGTCGCAGCGCGACGTGGCGCTGCAGTAGCACGCGCTGGCACACTGCGGGCCCCACCAGCCGGGCTCGCAGCGACACGCGCCGCTCCGCGCGTGGCACGCGCCGTGCTGGCACCGGCACGCATGCTCGCAGCGCGCGCCCCAGCGCCGCGCGTGGCACGTGCACTGGCCCGTCACGTCCTCGCACTGCCCATGCGGGTGGCAGACGCAGAGCTCCTTGCAGTCGGGACCCCAGAACTGGCGCGGGCACTCTGCAGGGGCGGAGACGGGGGCAGGCCCAGGCGCTGGCGAGAGAGCCTGCCGGCTTCGCGCCGGCGCCCCGCCCCTCTGGGACCCTGCCCCCCGCGCCCCGCGCCCGCCGGATGCGCTCACTGGTGTCGCAGTTGGCCCCGAAATAGCCGTGGCGGCAGCGGCACTCGCCGGGTCGCACGCACACCTCGTTCTCCGAGCACGTGGAGTTGCCTTCGCACACAGCTGCGGACGAGACGGGCCGAGGTGTCCCCAGTCCAGCCGCTGCACTTGTCTCCTCTCTGTGCACTCTCGCCCCAGCCCCCGGCCCCGATCCCAGGGTGACCCACTCACCGATCCCACACTCGTCCCCCTGCTGCCTCCAGCCGGCGCAGCACGTGAGCTCCTGGGAGCTGCAGGCAGAGAGACTGGCGCCTGAGTCTGAGCCCCTCGCGCTGGGACCCCCCCACCCACCCCCAGCAATCCCCACCCTGCCCTAGGGAGGTGGTTATCGGAGGCGCTGCTATAGGTCCCGGGGACTCGAGTAAGTCACAAATTTCAGGCACCCAGAGCAAACCCTGGGAGGCGGCAGAGCGCAGACCACCTCCAAGAGCTGCCCAGCTCCCTCTACTTGGGGGCCTTGCTCTCCTGATCTGTGCCCTCTTCCCCTATCCGCTGGGCCTGAGAAGAGACCCCAGGCGTCCGAGGAGGGGCAGTGGTGAGGTGGGGGTGGGGCAGGGCCTCCAGGACCTGCTCCAGTGAGGTAGGCTAGGGCACCCCGGGGTGGGGCGGAGTCTGGCCCGATCAAGGGTTCAGACCCAGACAGTGCCAGGACTGGCTGGGTCAGGCAGCACATCAGGGTGCCCTGTTGGGGCTAAGACAGGCAGCCTCTGAGCGAAGTGGACTCGGCGAGGGTCCTGCTCGGGCAGGGGACACCCAGGGAGTCTGTCCAGGTGAGGAAAGAGCAAGTGAGGGCTGCAGAGCACCAGGGCGAGACTCGGGCTAGAGGAAGGCCACACTGGAACGTCCTCTCTGTGCAATTTCATGAAACCTCAATTTTATTTGGCTTTTCCAAGGTACAGTAGGAGATAAGAACTTCCTAAGTGTCCCATGTCGGGGTGGTGCAGCCTCCTGAGCCCTGGCCTGATGGGGTGGGCAGACACAGAGGTTCGGTGGCCCTGCCCAAGTGAAGCCATGGCCCCTAGCGAGGGTCATGAGGGCTGAGGTGGGGTGTGCCCACGCTGCGGGCAAAGGAGGTGGAGAAGGAACACTCAGACTGCAGGTCTGTGGGGTCTCAGACCCTAAAGGCACACGGCCTCCGTCCAACCTCAGAGCAACGGAGAGGGTCTCTCGGGGAGGATGGGAACCCATAACTGGCAAGTGTTGGTGGAGGTGGGAGGGGCTTGATGGCCCTGGTGGGTGGGGTTCGGGGAAAGGAAAGGCTGAGCTGCCCCTTAGCAGGCTCCTCAGAAGATGCCGTCCATGTTCCCAGCTTGAGATGGTCACTAGACCCCAGGTGGCACCCAGCACCCCAAGGGGGTCCCCTCTCCCAGAAAGGGCTGGATCCTCCTTTGGGCCAGAGATATGGGACCTGGGGAACAAGACCCATAAACCCCAAACTTCAAGGAACGGGCCAGCTTATTTTCCACAAATGAAACTGGAAACCAGAGACAGGAACACTCAGCAGGCCTGGCTTTTCCTGACCCCCAGTGTCCCCACCCACCCAGCCCGGCCCTGCCCTGGGGCTCCAAGGAGCCCATCTGCGGGGAGACCCATCGCCCCCTGCCTCTTCTGCCGGCCTGAGCCCAGGACTCTGGGTGGAGAGCCTCTGGAGCCGGTCCTTCTGCAGGCGACCCCACCAGAATGGCCTGCTGGGACGGCCTGGCTTCCTCGCTCTGTGACCAGTTGGGAGCCTGGCCTTAGGGACACAGGAAGGTGCCTTGGCTGCCTGGGTCTGCCACATGCTGTGTGGGCACAGAACTTAACCTCTCTGGGCGCCAGCCACTATATCTGTACAATGGGTGCCCATAGGCTTGGCAGGAAGATTGAGAGAGTGAGATGTCTCCAGCTTTTGGCACCAAAAAAAAAAAAAAAAAGTTACCCCCCCCAAAAAAAAGAAGTCACCCAGGAATTTTCCTGGTAACTCAGCCGGTAAAGAATTTGCCTGCCGTGAAGGAGACCCCGGCTCAATTCCTGGGTTGGGAATACCCCTGAAGGAGGGCATAGCAACCCACTCTAGTATTCTTGCCCGGAGAATCCCAGAGACAGAGGAGCCTGGCGGGCTGCAGTCCATGGGGTCGCAAAGAGTCGGACACGACTGAGCAACTGAGCACAGCTCAAGAACTCACCCAAGGCTGCTGTGCGCACTTCAGCCCATGCCGAATAGGCCCCAGAAAGCTCCCCCAGCGTGGCTGGCACCCAGGTCCCACCCAACAGAGCTAAGAACCCCACCCGCGGGCGGGCCAGAGCCCGTGTAGAGGGCCTCTCCTCCTGAGACGGGAGGCAGGAAAGGCTGGCATGGGCTGGCAGCCTGGCTGTGTCAGATCTAATGAAAGTGAGAGGTCAAGAGAGGGGGCCGGGGACAGGGCAGCTCCGACACTCGGGCGGGACCCTGGGTGTCAGTCCAGGCCCCGCAGCGGGCAGGCGGTGCCCCTGCCACGGAGCGCGCTCCCTGCAGCTAGAGCTGTGCTGATTTAGACCTTCATCTGGAACCCACCCAAGCGCACTGCCCACTCACTGTGCCAGTGTCTGTCCTGCCCTCTGCCCCCATACCCCTCAGGACTCCACAATGGCCCTGCTCTCCTCCCGTCCCGCCATGGGCACCCCCTCCTCTGTGCCCCCTGCTCTGTCCATGCTGGCTCCCTCGCGAGGCTCCCCGAGTCCTAGCGAGACACTGGCCATGCCTTGGAGGCCTCCTCCGTGTGAGCCCCCACCCCAAGCTGACTCTATCTCAGGGTAAGGCCTGTCTTTCCAGGCTGAAAGGCTGGGACCCTGCGCTCTCCCAGAGACGATGCACAGAGAAACACCCGGCTCGACCTTCCAAAGTGGACCCAGGAGGGACAGGCCACTTGTCCCCTGCCCCCCACCCCCACCTCATCCTGCCTGCTTCTCTCCCACCTTCTGCCCTCCTGCCCCAGGGTTTCCGGGGCCTCAGTCTTCTCAGGAGCGGGCAGAGCTCGGGTGGTCTCTCCTCCACCATCCCCGTCCCAGCCACCTGGGCCCCTTCCGCGCTTCCAAGAGGCCCTCAGCACGCAGGGCCTGCCCTGCCCCGGCCCCTCTCATCACCTCCGGCTGGGTCTCCCGGCTGAATACCTCCTCCCTAGCCCTTGCCAAATGTCAGATGACTTATGGTAAGTCTCCCACCCTACACGCACACACACGCGTGCACACACGCGTGCACACACGCACGCATGCACACACACACACGCACGCACACACACACGCACGCATACACACACGCACGCACACACACGCACGCACGCACACACACACACACACACACGCACGCGCACACACACGGGACAGCTGTGCCCTGGCACTGCCGGGTCCGCACACACAGAGCCTCTGGGGTTTTACTGACAGAGATGCTCCCCTCTGTGGTCCTCCTGCCTCCAGGCAGAGGCAACAGCTAGTGGAGCTTTGAAAGGCCCAGCCTTGGGAAGGTCACGGAAGAGATGGTCCAGACCCAGGGGAGGGAGGCGGGGCCCCCAGTGGCGGTGGTTCCCATTAACCAGCTCCACAGAGGACCAGGGTCATCCCCCCTCCCTCCCCTCGAGGCGGGTGCCAGCCCTGACCCCATTTGTCAGGAGCATGGCCCAGCCTGAAGAGCTTAAGCGATGTGCCCGAGGCCACTCGGATGCGGAGGCCTGGGGACCTGAAACCCAGCCCAGGCTCCCGGCAACTGGAACGGGCCCCCCGATGCGGAGGTCCGGGGCGGGGGAGCGCGTCCCCCGGTAGGGACCCCCACGGGCCAGGAGGGCTGAGGCAAGGCACAGGCCGGCGGCGATCCCGCCCTCCCCCCTCCAGGCAGCCCCGCCCGCCCGCCGCCGCCGCCGCCACATTCCTGGGGCCGGGGAGGCCCGGGAGGCCCGGGAGGCGGCGGCGGCGTCGATGTGAAGCAGATGGCGGGCCAGGCCGGCCCCCGCCCCGGAGGCGGGGCTGGCAGCGGGGAGGGGTCTGCGCGCCTCGGGATGCGAGCTCGGAAACCCCGCGCGGCCCCTCGCAGCCCCTTGTCTGCGGCGACCGCCCTGCCCCCGGACGCAGCCTCCCTGGGCCCTGCGGCCCCCGGGCGCCCCGAATGCCGGGGGGGCCGGTGGCCGCCTCTCCAGACGCCCGCCCGGCGCCTCCCGCCCGCGCCAGAGCACCCGCACACGCCGGCTCCCCGCCCCGCGCGGAGATGCCCTTGACCTCGCAGTGGCCGCTGACAGGCCAACCGGGCCCTCCGACCCCGGCGCACCCCCGGCTTCTGGCTCTTGGTCCTCCGTGCGCGGTCCTGGGCCCCGGTTCCCCGCCCCCCACAAGTCCTGTCCTCGCCCGGCCCACACGGGCTTCCCTAGCCGGCTCCTGGGGCACCCGCATCGCACCCGGGAGGGTCCGCATCCTCTCGAGGCCGGCGCCCGCCCTTGTCCTGTCCCCGCTCCCGGCCCACTCGGAGCGCAGGCTCCTCGACGCCCTGCTCCGTGACCACCCTCTTCCCACCCACGTCCGCTCTTCCTAAGACGCCAATCTGTGCTTCCCACTCGCCTCGAGACCTCCCCGGCTCCCCCCGCGCAGGGAGGAGGCCGCCGCGGGCCTCTCGGCCTCCCTCCCTCCCGGCTCCGGCCACACTCGTCTGCCCGGGCCCTGGCACATGCCCTGCCACGGGCTCGGAATGCGCTTCCCGTCTTCTTACGGCCCTCCCAAGCCGGCCCAAGGGTCCTTCTTTTCTGGGTCTGAAATCTCGGACCCCGTGTGTCTGCCCTCCCGGCGCCCGCTGCCCTCCGCTCTCCTCTCGCCCGAGGTATCCTCGGACGCACCGTCGTGGCCCGGCGCCCGGGCTCGGGCTCGGCCTAGAGCGGAGCTGGCGTCGGGGGCGGGGGCCGCCCGAGGGGCCCGCGCGTTCGGCGCAGGGCGGTCCCCGGCGCCCCCTCCCCTGTCCCGGCCCCGGGCGTCCCCTCCGGCCCCCTCCCCCAGCCCGGCCGGCTCCTACCCGGGTGCGCGGCACACGTTGCGGCCGCGCGGGCTCAGCTCCTGGGGCGCCGCGGGGCCGGGCAGCAGCCAGAGCAGCAGCAGCAGCAGCGACAGCCCCCCGGCTCCCCGGCGCCGCGCCGGCCCGGCCCCCCGGGGCCCTGCGCCCTCCATGCGGCGCGGGGCAGGCGCGGGGCGGGCGCGGGTGCGGCCGCTGCGAGAGCGGCCGGAAGCGGAGTGCACAGCCGGGCGGGGGGCGGCAGGAGGGGCGCCGGGCCGGGCAGGAAATTCCACATCGGCTCCCTGATCCCGGGCCAGCCGCGGCCGGCCAGGCGGCAGCGCCCGCCCCGCGCGCCAGACCCCACCCTCCGGCCGTGCCGCCGCCCCTCCGCGCGGCCCCCGCCCCCAGGCGGCCGCGCGCAAACTTGGGGCGAACTTGGAAGGGGCCCGCCGGCGGAATCCCCGGCCGCCGCGCCTTCCCCTCCCTCCCCAGACACCCACCCGAGAAGCGGCCCCTGCGCGCTCCCGACGAGGTCCGGCCTCGGGGCGGCGGGAGGCGGGTGGGCGCCAGGCGCGGCGCACCAAAGCTCCCTGGCTAGCGGCGCCTCGGGATCGCAGGTCAAGGCCGCAAGCCGGCCTCTGCTCCCGCGGTGAGGCCCTCCCGCGCCTGGCGGTGCGGTCAGCGCCTTCCGAACCGGGCGCAATCAAAGCCTGCAGAGACGGCGGCGTCCGATGCTTGAGGCCTTGGGTAGGCTGGGTATGGACCAGAGGCCTTGCCAAGGGGCCCGGTAGGGACAGACGGGAGCGCTGCCGGCAGTAGAACGGCCCCGCGCCGGCTCTGAGAGATCCTGGAGGTAAAGGCAGGGGGCAGAGGCTGCGGGGGCAGCAGTGGGGGCAGCCAGGGATGCAACCCCTGCCTACAAGCCCTGGTCGAGGTGAGAAGGTGCGCTAGGGGCCTGGGAGAGGGATTCTGCTTGAGAGGCCGTTGGTCCCAGAGGGTTTCCAGAAGGTGGAGCCAGGCCCGGAGGCCCAAGGTCCTAAATCCAGAGTGGGGCAGGGGCAGCAGAGAGAGGGGGTGCGTGGGGCCTGGGGACCTGGAAGAATAGAGGAGCAGAGGGGTCAGACCCAGCTCCAGGCCCGAGGAGCAGGGAGGGCAGGAGGCCTGGGGAGGAGACGGCAGGCAGGCCTGCGGAGGGGACGGCAGGGGGGCAGCCAGCTCCCAGCAGAGCTGAGCTGGGCCTCTGGGGACCTCAGAGCCGGAGGCAGGCCCAGGGTGGGGGGCGGGCTACGTGCGGGCTCCCCGAGGAGGGCTCCTGCCTGTGTCATATGAGGATCCATCAAGCAGGAGGGCGCCTGGTCCAAGGCCCCGACAGGCCTGAGGCTGTGGGCACTGGTGGGCTGCCAGTAGACAGGGTGGGAGGGAGCCCCGGGGGTTTGGGGCCCCCTCCGCCAGCCCTGCTGGTGCAGGATGGGGGCGGCCTCGGGCAGGGTGGCGGGGAAGTTGAACTCCTGTGGTCATGAACGCAAACACTTCTCTGGGGCAAGTCAACAGGCCAACCACTTCCGGGCAGCCCTGCAGGGCACGGCCCGATCTCCCAGGGCCCCGGCCCCTCCCATGGAACCCCCGTTGGCTGCCCTTTAGGGTGGCCAGCAGAGGTCCGTGCGGCTGCTCTGTCCGCCCTGCTCCTGGCTCTAGAGGCGTCGCCCAGCTGGACTGGGTTCACGGACAGGAACCTCAAACTCTATCACCTTCCCGCCCCTTCCGGCCCCAGAGCTCCTTCGGGCCCCAGCTCTGTGACAGGCACCCCAGGACTGTCTGAATGCAACTCTCTGCCCGGCCCTGGCCGTGTGCCACCTGTGTCTGCTGCCCGCAGGACAGGACCATCCCCAGCCTCGTCTCAGGCCCACCTCGTGCCTGATGGCGAGTTTCCCGGCCCCACCCACGCCCCCGCCGGGAGCCTGGGTACAGGCGGAGTGGGGGGCCGTCCGTCTGCCTGGCCTCTGCCAGGTGGATACCAAAACGAGGGCGCGCCCATGCGACTGGCCAGCACAGAGGCCAGCAGTGGAGGCCCAGAGCGTGGGCCTGGCGGGGATGGCTCCCGGAGGAGGCCAGCTTTGGAGGGAGAGGGTGGCCTGGAGGCTCGAGTGCAGCCGGAGAGCCTGCCCAGCTGGCAAGGGCTGCCTGGGCTCAGGGAGGAGGGGGCGGGCTGCTGGCTGTGGGCCAACGCCGCACTGGTCCGCGGCAGGGCCCAGCTACGGCCCGGGTCTTAGGAACCCTTCCACGCCTCCCGTCTACCCCGCCCCATGCCCTGGGGGCCTCACAGACCCCCCTCCATCCACTGCAGACCAGAGGCCTCTCGCAGCCAGGCCTTGGTGCCTGGCTGGGGAGACAGCTGCGGCAGGCCCGGACATTCTGGGGCGGGACGGACGTCTTAGCCCTTCTCCTTTACAGAAACCTCCGAGGTCTGCAGGGTGGTGGCAGACACAGAAACAGGGGCCCCCACCCCGAGCTCATGGTCCCGCACTTCACCCTTGGGATTCGGAGGATGATCCTGGACAAGGGGCCGTCCTGTCCCATGGGAAAGGACCACCAGGGTCAAGGCTGGGCTCGCTGCCTGGCCTGAAGTGTTAAGCGCGTGGTGTCATGTGGGGTGAGGCGTGGGAACAAAGGCAAAGACCCAGAGCGGTGGGGGTCTGCAGGGGTGGCTAAGAGGACCCCACAGGAGCGGACGATGTTCTGGTGCAGAAAATGGCGATGGAACCCGCGCCTGCGGGTCCCACCCACTCAGGAGGGCCCTTGAAGCTTACTTCCTCCGCAGGACGTGCTCAGATGCAGGAGACAGGCGCCCCCTGAGGCTCTCACGCCCTCCCTCCCTAGGTGCTGAGCTTCCCTCAGCGCCAAGACGGCCACCGGAACCTTGGTTCACAGGAGAGGTCTGCAGCAGGAGAGATGCTCCAGCCGGGGTCAGCAGACAGGGACAGGGGTCTTGGTGACACCCTCCAGCCGGGGTTGGGCTCCCCCCCAGAAGCCACTCAGCCCCCGGAGCTGAGTGGAAGCGAGGCCCAGGCCAAAGGAGAGCAATGCGCCTCGCAGAAGGTGCTTTATTTCATTTATCAACAACACGGGGGCGGGAAGGCCCAGCTGCAAGACGCTGTTATCACAACCAGCCTCAGGCCCCTGGCTGGCTCTCTGCTCCCACTTCCGTCTCAGGAGCTGCTGGGCTGGCAGTGGACTCAGCCCGGCTCCCTCGCGGGGGCCCGTCCCCAACCCCCTTGGGAGAAGGCGCCCTCTCAGCCCAACAGTGACTAGGGCGGCGGGTGGTGCCAGCGCCCAGCCATGCCTGCTGAGAGGCCTGGGGGCTCTATGGAGACCGGGCCCTTCCCAGAGGGTTCCTGCCACAGGTCTTCGAGCCCCCAAAACACCTGCCTACCTGCCGACGGGCAGGGTGGGGGACGCCTGGGATCTCCCACTCCCCCGCCCCTGGGACCCTAGTCCTCGCTGGAGTTGTCGAACTCCTCCCAGTCAGACACACTCATCACCTCGGAGGCGAAGTCCGGGTCGGCCGGGCTGCGGTCAGGGGTCCCCCGGGGCGGCTCGAGCAGCAGGGACCGCGGCAGGGTGAGCACACAGGCGGCCAGGCCCGAGATGGAGTTGTCCAGCTGCGGCCCCTCCTCCCAGCTGTCCTTGCCCGCGTCGTAGATGTGCACGTAGCCCGTGCGGCTGCCTCGGTTGTGTGAGCGGCCGCCCAGCACATAGATCCTGCTGTCGAGCACAGCGATGCCCGGTTCCCCGTGCCCGGCCGGGAGCGGGCAGACGGAGGACCACTGCCCGGATCTGCAGCTGTAGCAGGCCACCTGCGGGGGAAGGTGCGGGCTCTCAGGAGCTGGGGGCCCCAAGGGAGGGCTCCGACCGGCCGCCGCCCTGCGCCACCTCCCCAGCCCCTCAGCCGGCCGGTGGCCCCAGGCCTGTGGCTGTCTCCCCTTTGGCCTGGGGGTGCTGGCTCACTCCCCTCCACCGCTGAAGCCGAAACTCAGAAGCCAAGCGCACGGAGCACCGGGCAAGATGCAGATAAAATGAAGGCTTGCTGAGTCGTGATGACTGTCAACATTCCCTTGGGAAGTACCCAGCGGTCCAGTGGTGAGGACTCGCACTTTCCCTCCTGGGGCCCCAGGTTCAATCCCTGGTCAGGGAAGTAAGATCCCACAAGACGGGAAGTGTGGCCAAAAAAGAGAAAAAAAATCATCTTGCCTTCAAAGCTACGCCAAATAGTAAACGTGGGAACCAGGGGAAATGTTCAACCTACTAGTAATCCAAGAATTGCAAAACAGAACCTCAGGGACGAATCGTCAGCTGTTAACGAGTGGGCACTGGGGAAGAAAAGGCGCCGGCCAGGCGCCCATCTGACCACTCAGGGCGGGAACGTGCACAGCTGCACAGAGCCACGTGGATGCCAGCCCTGCCTCTCCCGCTGCGAGGAGGCCTGGCCGCCGGGGGCTGAGCCAGCCTCTGCGGGCAGTAAGCGCAGGGGTGTGGACACGGGCAGACGGGCGACCCTGGATCTCCGGGGACCCCTAACTGCACAGCCCTTGGAAGCAGCAGGGGATGTGTGGAGGCCCACGATGGGAGGGGAGCTGCCGGCTTGGAAGAGAAGGGCCCGAGCGGCCGGCCCAGAGGCTTCCAGAAGCCAGTAAGGGCTTCAGCTCACAGCGGCGAGGAGCAGGACCTGGCCCTGCCGCAGGGGCTGAGCTCTGCTGACACCCCGGGTGAAAAGACGCCGACCTCCCTGGGCCCCGCCGAGGAGACACCCCTGGACTGTCAAGTGAGCCGCAGGCTGTCACCACACGCTCCTGCGGGCTCATGCCGCCGCATCTGTGGCGGTCTGTCCCAGCTGCAACAGGAAAGGCAATGCTGGAGCCTAGTGGCTCTCAGTGCTGGAGGTCCCACTGGGAACATCCAGCTAGGTGGGCTGAGGGCCAGGGAATCTGCGTTCCTGGTGAGCTCCCTCCTGATGTGGGTGCTGCTGGCCCAGGAGCCACGTTTCGAGGACCACGGCTCTCGCCTCAGGAGACGACCCAAGGTACCCAAAGAGCTCCACGGAGCAAACGCTGCTTCAAATGTTACCTGAAACGGCCACAACTTGACCAGCCCCAACGTCAGCGGTCTGATGAACTCTGCACAGCCACTGAGTGGCGTGGGGCGGCCCTCAAACAAGAGGACACACCCACGGGCGCCAGGAGCCGGGACAGGTGGGTGGACGTTCAGGAGGGCTAACACTCCAGGCTGGGGGGCCAGATTTCAGGAATTCTTGTCCCCTTTCTCCATTTTCCCAGAGTTCTGCAATGTGGTTATACTAACTTTATCATTAAAGCTTCTAAGAATAGTGGAGACGGGTGACACTTCTGTGACACCCTAGTGGGGGACACGTGCCATTTGTCTCAACCCCGAGTGTGCACCCCCAGGAGTGACCCCAGGCCAGACGCCACCCTGAGGCGGCGGTGCCAAGCGCGGGGAGGCGGTGGGCGCGGGGACGGCGGGAAGCCTCACTGCTCGGTTCGGCTTGGCTGCGAAGCTGAAGCCGCTCTAGGAAACGCAGCCTAGCAACCAGGAACGCGTCCCGTGTCTCCCCCGCAGCCCGCCTGCTGCCGTAGCGGCTCCTCACTAACACCCGCGGGACGCGGCCCCGCTCACCTGGTGCACGTCTCTGCGGTAGCCCGCGTCGTTGTTGCTGCCCCCGATCACGTACAGCTTGTCCAGGAGCGTGGCCATGCCGTGCCAGGCCCGCCGCACCGGGCCGTCGGCCAGCGCGTGCCAGGTGTCGCTGCCCGGCTCGTAGCAGTGGGTCTCCTTCAGGTAGGCCTCCCCGCGGCGGCCGCAGGTGACGTACAGCCTCCCGTCCAGCGCGGCGCCCGCGTGGGCGTACACCTGCGGCCGGAGCACCCGCGTGTGCGTGTGCGTGTGCGCCAGGAGGCCCGGCCCCGCATCCTGCCTGGACGCCCCGTCCCGCCCCCCACCTTCCCCACGGAAGAGGAGTCCAGGGCCCAGAGGCGATGCTGCGCTTCCCCGAGGGGAGCCGCAACCCTGCTTTCCGCACCACCCCCCCCAGGCAGACAGAGGAAACCATCACAGCCCCATCTTCACAGAGGCCTCCTGACCCCCACGCCCGCCAACCCGCCAGGCCTGTTAGCAGCTCCTTTTTCTGCTCCGATATGATCCTGCGATTTTAAATATGGTGAATCACTCTGGTTAAACTTCGAGTATGGAACCGGTCTTTGTAATCGACTATTTGGTCATGAATTTCTTTTGGAGGGAGAGGGGAACTTGCTAATATGTAGTCACTTGCTCTCTTTTGAGGAGGGAGAGGCTGCTGTCTTGTATGGTTTTGGTATCAATTTAATAATTTCCTAAGGTGAAATGAGAAGTATTCTCCCTCTCAATTTAATAATAACTTCCTAAGGTGAAATGAGAAGTATTCTCCCTCTTCCACTTTCTGGAAAAAAAGAATCGGTATTTTCTTTAAAAGTTCGGTAAATTCTCCAGTTAAACTATCTGGGCCTGGACGTCACTTCCGCAACAGGTACAGGGCCATTCAAATCATCTGCTTAGTTTTCTGGGTGTCCTAGCAGGTTGTTTTTGAGGGACTGGTGTGTTTCACCGCCTTCTGACAGGGCATTAGTAATGCAGCCCCCTCCCGCCACCGTTCTTGACACTTTCAGCTAAGCTGTTTTTGCTCCCTTCCTCGAGCTTCCTAGAGGTCTGTCCCTCTCATTGATCCTGTGCAGACCCAGCTGTCTCACTGATTTTTCTCTAACAGTCTTCCTTCCGCTCTGTTGATTTCTGCTCTGGTGTTTATTCTTTCGCTTCCTCTGCTTGCTTTGGGCTCACTCTGCTCTTATTTTTCTAGATTCTTGAGGGATGAGTTTAGATTACTCATTTCAGATTTTTTTCCTCCCCTAATGAACGCTCTCAGTGCTACAAATCCCCCTCTCAGCACAGCCTCAGCTGGCACGCCACAGGACTCGACACGCGGTCTTCTCATTCTCACTCGGATCAAGGTCCCCAGATCCCTTGCTGGGTGGTCATCTTGTCTCAACCTTTTGAGTTTTCCAGGTTTTACACACACACCCAGAGCTGCAGGTAGTGCTGAGCAGGAGGAGACAGGCGGGACTGTGGGCCCGGCCTGCGCGAGTCCTGAAGGCCCCTGTAGGGGCTGCACGCCCATGTCTGCAGACCCGCGGGCCCCCTGGCCTAGCACTGCCCCCAAGCCGATCAGAGCTAGCCCCCGGCCAGCACGGCCCTGCAGTCACCCATCTCCATCTCCGGTCTGACCTCCCAAAGCCTGGCTGCCAGCCGGCTGTGCCCGGCAGCTCACGCCTGCCATGCCCTTCCCGCAGCCCACGCCTGGGCCACCCACGGCCCGGAGCCTGCCCCCTCTCTACACAGGCACCCCCCTTGCTCCGCCCCCTCCTCCCAGCCTGGAAGGTTCTGTTTCTCCCAATGGCTGCCATCTTTCCATGGTCTCACTGACACCTCCCGCCCCCACGAACAGTCCAGCGAGGCCCTCCTCGAGCACCGAGCACCACCGCTGGGCTCGGCCCCGAGTCCCTTTCCGGGTCTGTGCGGTGACCGAGAGCGCTCTCTCCCGCTGGGCTCAGCCACTGCCGCCACTGGGTCCCCGGGGCTGCTGAAGGGACAGACCAGAGTGAGGAGCCTGGCCGCCGGGGAGAAGCGCCGGCGGAAGGCCGAGGCTGCCCCTCCGTGGCCAGGCTGAGAAGCGCAGCCTCCCGTCCAGACAAAGAGCCCCTGGAGCCCCCCCACCTCCGCGGGAGGTGGGGTCCGCCAGCGCCCGCTGCGTCTCAAGGACCCCGTCTCTCCCCAGCACAATATGCCCCCTTCTCCTGAACAGGCAGGGAACGCTCTCCAGAAGGGCTTCCTCCCCAAAGTGGCCGAGGAGCGGGGGGCTGGGGAAGGGGGGGGCGCAGTAAAGAGGGGTCGGGAGGGAGAAAGGGAGAGCGGAGGGGAAGGAGGGAGGGGAGGGGAGGGGAACAAGAAGGGTCAGGGAAGCAGAATGCCCATCTGGCCAAGGCCTCGGGCAGGACACAGCCATCCTTCCTCTGCTCTGCCCAGTGCCCAGAGGTGCTCACAGATGCTGCAACCCAGGGTGCAGCACAGACCAGCAAGGACCCCTCTTGCCCTGAGGTTCTGTGTCTGGTTTGGGGGCCAGGGTCTCAGCACCCCAAGTCCTTAAGCTCAGAGAGCCACCCTCTTCAAGCATCACCTCTGCAAGATGAACAGGTTAACACGTTTAAGCTGTACTGTGAGGGACACAGGATTTACAGAAACAGACAGGAAAAACGGCACTTCTGAAACGCTTCTGGCTTCGTGAAGGGCCTGCCCTCTGGGGGTCTGAGGCTGTGGGGTCCTGCCTCTCCCGTCCCTCCTGTCCCCCTCTGGACATGGCCCGGCTCACCTCAGTGGAGCCAGGGGGCAGGCAAGGGGAAGGCTTCCGTCCACACTGAACTGCAGGGTTACAGCAGCTGCCGGGGTCCAAGGTGAGGAGACCCAGAAGGGGATGGAACTCGGGAAGGGGCCTCTCCCAATGCCGCTGGGAGCCCCCCACCCAAGCTCAGGGCACAGCTCATGGAGGCAAGAGGGCTCTGGTCCTGGGCCTGGCCCGGCCTCCACTGCGTGAACCTGGGAGGGGTCCCTCGGGGGTTTCCTTACCTCCCTCTCGAGCGGCGCCACGTAGGCCCAGGAGTTGGTGGCCGGGTCGTAGCGCTCCACCGCGGTCAGATCATTGTGGTAGTCGCGGCCCGCCACCGCGTAAATGTAGCCGCCCACAACGCACACGCACAGGTCCGCATGTTCCTGCTGCAGCGGCTGGATCTGGAACCAGCGGTTGTGCCTCGGGTCGTACCTCGTGAGACAGGGGACAGTGCGTCAGCAGGCCCCTCCCCCAGCACGCCCCCACAGCCTGGAGGGCAGGGCCAGGATCCTCCTGGCGTGACTCACAGCGGCTTCCAGACCCTCCGCTGACCACCCCGCGCTGCCCGATGGCTGTTCCTACATAGCACCTCCATCTCACAGTCTCACTCCAAGGCCCCCACGGCTCTGTGCTCACGGAGGCCCCCAATTATGGTCTCTTGACTGGACGCCTGGGCACAACAGCCTCCAGCCAGACACCCCATTTTCAGCCTTTGCCCCAAACACAAGTGAAACGCACTCGGCAGTTGCTTCTTCTCGCCACGGCCCCTCCCTGCCAGCCAGGAAGACCACACAGAGCCGGGCGTGAGCAAATCTGGGCCTCAGCTTTGTTCACTCGGCTCCGCGCCCAGCGGGGTGATGCTGCCTGCCAAGAGAAGCCACCACGAGGGACCGCGGGGTCGACACGTGTGACGAGCCCCTTAAAGCACTGTGGCCCATGTCTGTGGTCCTGCGCCCGGGGAACCTGGCTTGGGGCAGATCACACTCGGTCTGCTCAGGAGAGACCAGGCCAAGTGAGGCTGTCAGTGGTGGAGCCGGTCACTCACTGGGTGGACATCACGGCCCTTGGTGCTGGCACCCAGGGCCTCCTTCCACTGCAAGTCAGGAAACAGGCCAAAGGGAGCGAGCCCCTGTCAGCCTGTTCCCGGGGAGGAGGGCGGGGCCGAGGAGGGTCCCTGGTGGCCGCCTTTGAGAACTGAGCTGCGGTTGAGAACCGGCCTTGCCAGGTGGAGGCCCAGCCAGGGGGCGGGGGTCGAGGTTATGAGGGCCTGGTTTCCTCCTTTCTGAACTGAGTAGACACTTCCCATCTAACCATCGAGTGTGCCAAGCTCTGGATCTCCCCTGCGTCCTGGGGCAGCAACAGCAGGCGAGGCCGAGGGCTGCTGTGGCTGTCCCCTCCCGGCCCAGGGTCCGTCCGCGGGGTGTGGCTGGCCAGACCCGCCCCTGAGCAAGGTTGGCACCAGCTCACAGCTGCCTGAGGCAGCCAGCAACCTGTGTTTGCTGTGCTGCCTGTCCGCTTGTGCGGGTGGGGGGGAAGCTTCCCAGAGGCCCCAGATGCGGAAACCAGCCTGGAAGCCTCCAGGAGCAGAGGCTGGGGGGCCTGCCCCACTTCTGCTGCTCTGGCCCAAAGGAACAGGCTCAGAAGATCCCAGCCTCACAGACAGAAAGCACAGCCTGCTCCGGACCTCGTGCCCGGCACACAGCTGACAGCAGAGCTGGGGGTGCAGGGATTAGGCCTGAGGTGCGGTGGGGCTTACGGGCCTGCCCTGCCCCCGGGCTGAGGACTGTGTACTCGGGGAGCGGGCTGACAGGCGGCCACCTTCCAAGCAGGCTGTGCAGCTAGGAGAGCGGAGCTGAGGGCACAGGAGAGGGAAGCTGGGCCGGGCTGCGAGGGCAGAGGCTGCCAGGGTGGCTGTGCCCCCAGGCCCGGACCCCCCCCCCTCCTGCCATGGCAGTCCCTGCAGCCCTGCACCCACCAGACGGCGGGGATGCCTCGGGGGGCGTGGGTTCCCCAGGAGAGGAGGCAAGAGTGGGAGGAGCCGACGCCGCGGGCAGCGGGCAGCCCCCAGCCGGGGCCCCTACCTCCAGCAGCGGGACTCCGCTCGGAAGCCCTGCACGTTGTTGTCCCCTCCGATCAGGAACACGAAGTTGTTGAGCACCGCGACGCCCTGGTTGGACATGCGGGGTGCCAGGGGCGCGGCGAAGTGCTTCCACTGACCCAGCAGCGGGTTCAGGTACTTGGCCTGGTCGCTGAGGACGGTGGACGGCGTGGAGTGGATGCCCCCGAAGCCCACGACGCACTGGAAGTCCGAGCGCAGCTCGGTCTGCGGGCCCTGCAGGCTGGGCTGCAGGCTCTCGTTCCGGTGGTACGTGAGGGCTTCGGCCACGGTGTCCCTCAGCGGGCTGGGCTCCAGCTTGTCGTGCAGCCGCTGCAGGACCTCGGCCTCCATGAGGGGGAAGCGCACGGTCTCCAGGAGCTTGGGCGGCTCGTGCAGCGGGAGCTGGTCGGCCTGTACCTGCTCCAGCGGGTAGTGGTAGCGCAGGGCGCCCTCGTACACCTCCGTCTCGCAGGACACCTCCAGGCGGTTGCTGCTCAGGAGGGCGTAGACCTTCTCCAGGGGCAGCTGGCGGTACTTGTCAGTCCGCGAGAAGGCCACGAAGTTCTTGAGGATGTAGGCGTCTAGCTGCTCGGTCAGGCGGCTCAGGTCGAAGAGCTCGGCCAGCCGGTAGACGTCGAGGATGTTGTCCTCGTCCACCCAGGGCGTGAGGAAGTCGCAGCAGAAGTGAATGATCTCCGGGATCTGTGGGCAGAGCGGGCCGTCGAGCCCAGGCCGGTGTCCCTGCGGCCCCTCGGAGGGCCAGCACGCGGGGGCGAGCCACCAACGGCCACCGGCAACACCCACACACGGGAGCCGGTGGGCCGCGCACTTGGAGCGTCACACCCGGCAAGACAGAAGCCCAGCGAGTTAAGCGCAAAGCGGAGCTGGGCAGCGGGGCTGAAGGGCGGGCTCCCCACTCAGGCCGGGGCCTCACCTGAAGCTGGCAGGCAGCGACCAGCGTCTCCTGGACGTTGCTCAGGCTGAGCTCCAGCTCGGCCGTGTAGATGAAGTGCAGGATCTGGCACATGGCGTTGTAGGACACGCCGTGGATCAGGACCTCCTCCTGCTCCATCTCCTTCAGCCCCCCAGCGAACATGCCCCTGCACGGGGAAGACAGGCCACGGCTGGGTGACGCCCACGGGGCCGCCAGAGGGGCAGCCCGAGGCTGGCTCGGACCCTGAGCCGTCCCACGGAGGCGCCCACAGCTCCTGACCAAGCTTGGGGCTGTTCTGGAAACTCCATCTCACACGGCCCAGGACCTGCACGTGCGCCCCCGGGCGCGGGGCCAGCGGGCTTTCTGCTGCGTCCGCCCGTGTGATTCCCGGGGCTCAGCGGGAGAGGGTGAACGGGAAACAAACAGTAAACGTCCTCCGCTCAGCATCCCTGCCCCTGCAGCTGCTCAGCACCAGGAACCGGTCACGGGGCCAACTCCACAGTGAAGCGAAGTGGCAAGACCCCCGAGCGTGGAGCTAAGCTGGAGGACAGACAGAAGACAGGGTGCTGCTGGGTGTGGGGTCGCCGTCACGGACTGAGACGGGGAGTCTGACGGAGGAGCGGCCAGCCCGAGGGGCCCCTGCCCGAGGAGGCCATGGAGGCGGCGGGCGCCCAGGCCCAGGCCCAGGGCGACCTTGCGGGCCGGCCGCCGGGGGGCAGGGAGCCTGGGCCACAGGCTGCTGGGCAGGGTCGGGTCTGGATGGACAGCAGGCAAAGGAGGTGCCGTCGGGGAAGTGACCCCAGGTCTGACCGAGGGACCCCAGGTTCCAGGCTCCATGGGGCAGGGTGGAGAGGCTGCGGTGGGGGCAGGAGGCCCCGGCAGGCCTGGGGATTGGAGGGGAGACCCGATCTGGGGCTGTCCAAGGGTAGACAGGACCCAGGGGCGAGGGGTCAGCGGGAGCCCGTCCCCAGCCCTACAGGGCGGGCACCTCTTAACGTCCCGGCTGTGGGGTCAGTCAGGGAAGCCTTGGGGCTGAAACGGGTCAGCAGCACGCCGCCAGAGTGGCCGTGTTCCATTTCGACACACGCACACACACACGCACGCTCACAAGACTGAGAGGACACGAAAGGGTGAAAGGCTCCGTCCGCCCTCGGCTCCGGCCTCCGGCTGCCCTCCCAGGGAGGCACCATCCCGAGGCAGGGGCCATGTCTGGATCCACACCCAGCTTTGCCTTCACAGGGCACCTTGGAAACGGCCTGGATTATCAGCACCCACAGGGCTGCCCCTGAGCAAAGGTGCCAAAGGACGCAGCCACGCACACTGGGGGCCCCCAGGGTTCCTTCTCGTCTCCCGTCGTTTCACCCGATGGACGGTTCTGCCCCAGGAGCTGGTGGGAATGCCGGGACCAATTCCAGGAGAGCCGCTGCTGGGTCCAAGGGCCCACACACTCGCACCTGGGTGCCTCCGCCACAGCCTGTCACGAAGCCCCACCTGGGGGCGGGGGGCCTGCCCTGGACACCCCTAGAGCAGAGGGAGAGGACGCTGGCTCCAGCCACCGGGGGCGAGGGAGAAACCTGGCAGCGGACTGACCGGATGGACAGAGGCTTGGGTCGCGGGTTTAGCGGCGGTTTTCACGTTCTCTTGCAGAGAGTGCAGCTGCTTCACCCACTTCCTTTTAGACTCCCATCTCGTCAGCTTAAAGAAGCTGGCGCCTCTGTGCATTGCTGGTGTGAATGGAAATGAGTGCAGCTGCTGTGCAAGACAGGTCTGGGGTTCCTCAAGGCATAACACACAGAACTGCAGAATGTCCCGGCAACTCCGCGTCTGAGTACCTACTCCACAGAACTGAAAGCAGGGCCTCCAAGAGACATCTGCGCCCCGTGCTCACAGCAGCTTTCCTCACAAGAGACAAGAGAGGGGAACAACCAGTGTCCGTCGACAAAATGGGCAAACTGCAGTGCAGCAAACGGGAGGACGTTATTCGCCTCACAGAGGACAACTGATGCCCGTTACAGCCCGGGGGAGCTCGGGGACACGCCGTTCGGCCAAAGCAGCCAGTCCTCGAAGGACAAGCGTCGCCTGCTTCCATTCATATGAGGTCCCGGAGCAGTCACGGAGACAGAAGCACAAGGGGGCCACACAAGGCGGCTGCCCGGGCCGGGAGGAGGGCCGTGGGAACTGTTTTTCGGCTACAGGCTCCGTCCTACAGCACGGAACGGCTCCAGAGGCTGCGCCACGGAGTGCGTGCAACGACGCTGACCTGCACGCCGAAAATGGCCACAAAGGTCAAGCTGCAGGTTTTCCAGAAATCACAATTAAAAAAAAAGAGAAACATGTGCACCAAGTGTCCAGCAGGCGGGGAATGACCACGTGAGTGGAGGACACAGCACGCTTGCGACTCCGCGGACGCAAAGAGGTCCAAGCAGCCCATCCTCAGATCAGCCCTAAATACCCACTGCGAGGACTGACGCAGAAGCTCCAGGACTCTGTCCACCCGACTCGAAGAAGTGACTCATCGGAAAAGACCCTGATGCCGGGGAAGGTTGAAGGCAGGAGGCGAGGGGACGACGGGGAATACCATGGCGTCACTGACTCGATGCCCGTGAGTCTGAGCGAGCTCCGGGAGTTGGTGATGGACAGGAGGCCTGGCGTGCTGCTGTCCACGGGGTCACCAAGAGTCGGACACGCCTGACAACAGGCAGCACAGACCTCAAAGAGGGCACTGGGAGGCCCCAACCAGACAGCACTGGGGGCCACTGGCTGCCTTGGCCCTGAGGGGATGGGCGTGTCTCCAGCCAGGACACCTCCTCCACACCCTTGAGACCAGGTGTGTCTTGGAATCCAAAACGTTTCAGCGGAGAAAACACTTATCTGCCATACGTTTGATGTCACAACCCTCCATGGGAGTCTAAAATCAACACCTCGAATCCAAACACCTCAGTGTTTCTCAACCAAAAGTTTGATAAAACTAAAGAAGTCTCATCTCAGTTCAGGACAGTTTGCATGAATTTGTGACAAACTTTAGATTTAAAAACAAAAAAAACAAACTGGTAAAGCAGAAGAATCCAAGTCTCCCCTTCATCTCAGAGACCAGCTGTCCAGACAGACTAGACAGCTGTCCACCAAGAAAGCGGCTCTGGGGGCGCCCGGAGGGCAGGGCCGAGGTTCAGCAACACACGGGAACCCAGCAAGCAAACCAGAGCAGCTCCGAGTATCGGAGGCTCGGGGTTGAGAAGTATGAAACGGGCTTTGCAGGAGACACCCTGTGCAGGCCGAAGGCTAGGGGAGCGCAGGGGGAGCGCAGGGGCACAGCCGTGCTCGCCACGCTTTCCTACCCGGACAGCGACTGGGCGGCGGGGATGGGCACTGGCCACGACTCCGTGCCCCTCGCCTGTCTGGAGAGGCCCACGCGCCGGCTCAGGCTGGTAAGCGCCTTGCATCAGAAGAGAGGCTCCCTAACAGGGAGCAGCTGTCCCTCTGCAAGCAAGGCCCAGGGACCGGGGTCTGCTGCCCCAAGAGCCTGGGCCTCACGGAGGGTTTCACACTCTGATTCATGAATAACTCAGCTGCCTCTGTGTTGGCTGACCCACAGAGCAGACCAGGGGGGCTGTCAGCCGAAGCTGCACGTTGCCGAGAGCCTGGCAGACACGCCACAGGACGTCCCCTGCGTCCCAGCTACGGGCCCACAGCCTCCAAAGGCCTTGGCTTCACTCTCGCTCACGTCAGAGACCTTCCCAAGTCTCACTGCGTCATTCATTTCAACCTGAGTCAATCAGCGAAATGAATAATAAAGAAAAAAACCCGCTGAAGCTTGGGAATCATCATTTCACACGTGTTTATCAGAGAGAAGTCTGGGCTCTCCCTGGTCCCAGGGGGAGAGGGTGTCAGCCTGCACAGTGACCAGGCTGGAGAAGAGAACGCCTCCCAGGAGAAGCCTGCCCAGGGCCAGCTGCCGAGGGCTGAGAATGGCTCCTGGAGGACGCGGGAGACCCAGGAGGCCTCCCGCAGGTAGGAGAGGCAGCGCCCGCCCCCGGCTCGCAGGAGAGGGCCGTGACTGGGACAGACGGCCGACGTGGGGAGAGAAGCTCCACGTGGAGGGCTTTCGAGGCTGCGGCCAGGAGGCCCTGAGCCGGGGGGACCCCAGTGCTGGACCTTCTGGGCTCTGAGGCCGCCCTGAGGGGGCTCCTGGCCCCCCTGCCCCGCCCGCTGCCCGGGATTTCAAAGCTTGTGAAGAGTGAACGCCCATGAACCGAAGGGTCGCTGCCGTCCCTGGACACGCCTGCCCCAAGGCGCCAGCCACCACTGGGTCGCCTTCTCCATACCCTCCTTCCGGAGAACAGGCTGCGCTTACACCATAAAGAAACATTTTGCTCATTAGCTTCTAAAATCAAAAGACGAGAACTACGGCCGAGGCTTGAAGAGAAAAGGACCCAACGGAATGGAGCTGGAGCAAAGGGTCTCCGGCCCAGAGCCCTGTTCACCGTGGCAGCAGGGGGGCCGCCCCTCACCGGGTCAAGTCGGAGCGGAGGCATCCGCTCTGCCCAACGTGCCCAGGGCTGGGCAAGCCTCGCACAGGAGACTGAGAAACTCGGGGGGTCACAGCACCCACAGAGAGGGTCGGGGGCTGAGGCCCGCGGGATGAGAGGGAGGCGGCCGGCCCGGTAAGCGTGTGAACGGGGCTGTGTGGACGGCGTGTGTGCAGTGCTGACCGCCCGCGACGGGCCTCACGGGAGTTCCCAGAGGAGCCGGGGCGCGAGTGGGCTTCCTGACGGTGTTACGAGAACTCTGCATGGGGCTGAGATGAAGGCATAAAGCCTCGTAAGGTCTTAAAAAACAGTGGTGGTTACAGAGGCAGCGAGGGCAAATGCGGCCCAGTGGGAACAGGCGTCCAGCTCTTTGTAACACTCTTCTCAACATTTCCACGGGCCTGAACGTTCTTTAAAATGAAATGACCGGGAGCCAGAGTAAAATAGAAAGAGAATCTGTGCCACACCAAGATACTGTAACTTACTGCTGGAAAGTTCATCCCGGAAAATACAGTATCATAAGCAGAGCCAAGGATACTACCTTTGAAACAAAACAAGAACAGAGAACGCGCGCCTACTGACCGGAAGTAGTCGCAGGAGGCAGCCAGCAGGATGCGGTGGGCCTCGAGCTGCTTCCCCTCCACCACCAGGACCACGTCAAAGAGGATGCCGCTGTCCCGCAGAGCCAGCAGCCCCCGGAGCAGGGCCTGGGAGTGCTGGGCGCTCCGGTAGGTGTTGCTGACGCAGTGCGGGTGGGAGGGCTGCGTGGGCAACTTGCAGAGCCGGGCGAGCTCCTGCTCTTCCGCCATCCTGGCCACCGCTCCCGACCTCAGCTCCTCGGCTGTCAGCTGGCAAGACAGGGGCGAGTGGTGAGCCGGGGGGGGGGGGCAGCGCAGGGCTGGCTGCACTGCTCTGGGGCCTCCCTCGCTCTCACCCGTGCTTTCCCCGGAGGTTCAAGCCTCTAGCCCCCTCTTCCCTCCCACCACAGTCCAGACGTGGGGCCTCCTTCCTCCCGACCCGTGTTCCTTTACAACTAAGACCCTCCTTCCCATTTCATCTCCTTTAGCGTCGCTATGAGACAGAAGGTTCTAGAGATGGACCAATCCACGGGAACCCAGCCGGTAGACCCCCTGTGTGGTGAACCTCAGCGTGAGGCCCCTCAGCCAAGGAAAGGGGACTAAAGACAACCAGTCCCTCAGGGTATTCTAAAATCCCTAGAGGAGAAACAAGGACCAGCGCAGACTAGTTCTCAAGGGCTCTGACTCCTATTGCGAAAGAACACTGGGTTCCCAACGCAGGAACGGATGCAAAAGCAAAAAAAAAAAGACACCAGGGGCCTCCTAGGAGATCCCGAGATTAGAATTCCATGCTTCCACGGCAAGGAGGGTTGGGAAACTAAGATCCTGAATGCGGAGCCAACCAGAAGTGACTAGGGACAGCTTGCTGCTTCAGTCAAAGGGCAGCCAGTCCGCCCTGCACCAAGCTGGGGGGGCCAAGCTATGCACCCTCCAGGTCACAGGACCGCCAGCCAGTGGGCCACACGCCACAGGCCACGAACATCAGCCTTCCCCACCCCACGCTCCTCCACCATCCCCTCCCCTAATGTGCTGCTTTTCAACCCCCTACCGGACCTCTGAAAGAAAAAGTGAGAAAGAGATTCTACTATAAACAAAAAAAGTCTATGATGAAACTTAAATTTCCTTCCCACTTACATCCCCAACCAGATCCTCTCTCAGAGGAGAGCATTCTACTTCCTCTCTCCCTTCCAGGCAGCGTGGATGCATTTGCAGGCAAGGCTGTAAAACTAAATTCCCCCCCTTAAGCAGATGTTACACCTTTACCTCACATCCCTCCCACAGTCCATTGTATGGGTAATCCTATTTTATTTAACCAATCCTTTTCAGAGAGATGTTTGGGTTTCCTCCAATTGTTTGCTGTTGCTAACAGCTTTGCACTGAAAATCAGAGATGTGCAGTGTGTGCGGCAGCTAAATGAGGAACATTTACTGGATACAGAGCTGCTGGGTTATCTTGATTCGACTGTGTAGTGGACCTTTCGATAGATACTGCCAAAATGCCTTCCACAGAGGGTGTACCAATTTATTCTCCCACCGGCAAAGAGAGAGAAACAGATTCCAACCAGTGTGCAGGACACCAAGAGCGCTTCTTTTTAATCTTTGCTGACTTAACAGATTAAAAAAACAGCATTTCACAGTGAACTTTGTTTTGGTAACTGATGAAATTTCAAAAACTAGGGAAGTGGAGCGCTGCACATCCATGGGGACTGCCTTCCCATGCCTGTTTTTCTGAAATAAAGTTCCTTTACCTCGGGAGCTCACTTTCTGGCACCTTCAGCGAGCCCTGCCTTAGACTCGGTATACCCTCAACCCGTAACGATCCCAGTCATCACCAGCAAGGCCCTGTGTGCAGTCCTGTGAGGTTCAGAGCTACGAGGGAGGAGAAAGGAGGCTTCACGCCCCAAGCAGGTACAAACTCAAGGACGCTAACATGCACTTCCGTAAACTCGTGGATGACAGGGTCGGAACATCTCCGAAGAAACGTCCGACGACGCCCTTTACTGAGGAGGCACCCCAGTCCTCTGCGGGGCCCAGTCAGCGTCTGCACGAGGCAAGGTCTGCAACAAAGGGAAAGGGGGGTCCCGGTCCCGGGAGGGGGGCGACCCGCGGCGTGGACGGGTGAAGCGCTCGGGGGCGTCGCGGCCGCGGGGCAGGGAGGCGCCCGGGAAGAAGGCGCCGGGCCCGCGGGGGACAGAGAGGCGGCCGGCCCTCCCGGCCGCGGCGTCGCGCTGACAGCATGGCCTCCGGGCTGTCCGGTTCGGGCCGCGCTGCGCGTGCGGGCCGAGGCGGGCGGGCCGGGGTCCAAGGTCGCGTCGGAGGGGACGGCGTGCGATCGGCCGCCTGTTGCAGGGCAGCCAGCGAGGCGCCAGGAGGCGGCCCCGGAAGACGCGCGGGGCGGGAGACAGGCCCGCCCGGGGCCCGCTCGTCGGCGCCCCCGGGGCCCGCCGCGCCCGGGGGGTCCCGCCCGCCGCCCCCGCCACGTC
>NW_024070196.1:71287697-71318503 GCF_014754425.2 Oryx dammah | reverse complement strand
GCGCGTCCGCTCCGGGCCCGGGGTCCGAACCCGGCCCCGCGCACCGAAACGCCCGCCGGCCCGCGACCGTCGCTCACCTGGCGCCGCCGCAAGCCGAGGCCGCACTCGCGGGGGCGGGGCGCGCGGGGCGGGGCTTCGGGCGTCACGTGGGCACACCGCGCAGGCGCCGTGGGGACGCGGGGCGGGGCGGGGCGTGCCTGGGGCTGGGGAGGGGCGGGGCCACAGGCGCGTCGTGGGGCCCGGACAGAGGCGGAGGGCCCGGGCTGCGGAGTGTCCGCGCGGTTCTCGGTTCCCTACCCCCTCGCCCGGCGCGGCCGACCCAGCAAAGAATGAGGACGTGAAGGAATGCGTTCTGGCAAGGGGTGGCGCCCTGTAAATCCGTTTCCTCCTTCTTCCCCTCTGCCCCTCCCTCGAGGTCCCCTGAGTCGCCCGCCGCCTGCTGGATGCTGGCGGGGACACAATCACCGCCCCTGTGAACAGGTGTTTTCCTGTTTACCGAGATTCTAGAGTCAGGCTAGGAAGTCAAGAATTACCTGGCGTAACAGGCAACCTTGGCCTTGGAGTACAGAATGAAGCAGGGCAAAGGCTAGTACAGTTTTGCCAAGAGAACGCCCTGCTCATAGCAAACACCCTCTTCCAGCAACGCAAGAGAAGACTCTGCACATGGACATCACCAGATGGTCAACACTGAAATCAGATTGATTATATTCTTTGCAGCCAAAGATGGAGAAGCTCTATACAGTCAGCAAAAACAAGACTGGGAGCCGACTGTGGCTCAGATCATGAACTTCAGATCTTAAATTGAAGAAAGTAGGGAAACCACTAGACCATTCAGGTATGACCTAAATCAAATCCCTCATGATTATACAGTGGAAGTTACAAATGGATATAAGGGAATAGATCTGACAGACAGAGTGCCTGAAAAACTATGGATGGAGGTTCGTGACATTGTACAGGAGACGGATCAAGACCATCCCCAAGACAAAGAAATGCAAAAAGGTAAAATGGTTGTCTGAGGAAGCCTTACATATAGCTATGAAAAGCAGAGAAGTGAAGAGCAAAAGAGAAAAGAAATATATACTCAATGCAGAGTTTCAAAGACTGCAGGGAGAAATAAGAAAGCCTTCCTCAGTGATCAATGCAAAGAAATAGAGGAAAACAATAGAATGGGAAAAACTAGAGATCTCTTCAAGAAAATTAGAGATACCAAGGGAACATTTCATGCAAAGATGGGCTTGATAAAGGACAGAAATGGTATGGACCTAACAGAAGCAGAAGATATTAAGAAGAGGAGCCAAGAATACACAGAAGAACTGTACAAAAAAGATCTTCATGACCCAGATAATCACTATAATGTGATCATTCACTTAGAGCCTGACATCCTGGAATGTGAAGTCAAGTGGGCCTTAGAAAGCATCACTATGAACAAAGCTAGTGGAGGTGATGGAATTACAGCTGAGCTATTTCAAATCCTGAAAGATGATGTTGTGAAAGTGCTGCCCTCAGTATGCCAGCAAATTTGGAAAACTCAGCAGTGGCCACGGGACTGGAAAAGGTCAGTTTTCATTCCAATCCCAAAGAAGGGGAATGCCAAAGAATGCTCAAACTACCACACAATTGCACTCATCTCACACGCTAGCAAATTAAAGCTCAAAATTCTTCAAGCCAGACTTCAACAGTACGTGAACCGTGAATTTCCAGATGTTCAAGCTAGATTTAGAGGAGGCAGAGAAACCAGTGATCAAATTGCCAACATCCGTTGGATCATTAAAAAGGCAAGACAGTTCCAGAAAAACATCTACTTCGGCTTTATTGACTATGCCAAAGCCTTTAACTGTGTGGATCAAAATAAACTGTGGAAAATTCTTAAAGAGATGGGAATACCAGACTACCTGACCTGCCTCTCAAGAAACCTGTATTCAGGTCAGGAAGCAACAGTTAGAACTGGACATGGAACAACAGACTGGTTCTAAATAGGAAAAGGAGTACGTCAAGGCTGTATATTGTTACCCTGCTTATTTAACTTCTATGCAGAGTATATCATGAGAAACGCTGGGCTGGATGAAGCACAAGCTGGAATCAAGATTGCCAGGAGAAATATCAATAACCTCAGGTATGCAGATGACACCACTTTTATGGCAGAAAGTGAAGAGGAACTTAAGAACTTCTTGATGAAAGTGAAAGAGGAGAGTGAAAAAGGTGGCTTAAAACTCAACACCCAGAAAACGAAGATCATGGCATCTGGTCCCATCACTTCATGGCAAATAGATGGGGAAACAGTGGAAACAGTGGCTGACTTTATTTTGGGGGACTCTAAAATCACTGTAGACGGTGACTGCAGCCATGAAATTGAAAAACACTTACTCCTTAGAAGGAAAGTTATGACCAACCTAGATAGCATATTAAAAAGCAGACACATTACTTTGCCAACAAAGGTCCGTCTAGTCAAAGCTATGGTTTTTCCAGTAGTCATGTATGGATATGAGAGTTGGGAGTATAAAGAAAGCTGATCGCCAAAGAATTGATGCTTTTGAACTGTGGTATTGGAGAAGACTCTTGAGAGTCCCTTGGACTGCAAGGAGATCAAACCAGTCCATCTTAAAGGAAATCAGTCCTGAATATTCATTGGAAGGACTGATGTTGAAGCTGAAGCTCAAGCTCCAATACTTTGGCCACCTGATGCGAAGAAGTGACTCGTGGGAAAAGACCCTGATGCTGGGAAAGACTGAAGGCGGGAGGAGAAGGGGACGACAGAGGATAAGATGGTCGGATGGCATCACCAACTCAATGGACATGAATTTGAGCAAGCTCTGGGATTTGGTGATGGACATGGAGGCCTGGCGTGTTGCAGTCCATGAGGTTGCAAAGAGTTGGACACGACTGAGCGACTGAAGTGAACTGAGAGTAAATCTGCTTGCCAGCCTGCAGCCGGGTCCCTGCACTCCAACCAGAGGCTCCCGTGTTCATTTTTCTCCGCCGCCCCGCAGAGGACCCCATCCTGCGAGGCTCAAGCGCAAAGGCCGTGTCTGGAGGATGGAGAGCTTTGAGGGGAGGACAGAGCTGAGATAGCTCAAGGTTGAAAAGATCGGGGCGGGGGTGGGGGGCGGGCAACCGTGGATGAAGGAGAAAGTAAGTGGAGATGCCCTGTCCTGGCCGCGCACCCCGCTGCGTGAGGCGCCAGACAAGACGAGTAGATAGCGCCCGCCCAGGAGCCGACATTCTCAGTGGGAGAGGCCATCCAGGAGGATGGTGGCCACAGAGCTGTGCACCAGATGAGGACTTTGCGGGGAGCAGAGACAGCATTCCAGTTTGAAGACTGTGTCTGCAGATCCAGCCTAGCGAGCGGTCAGCCAGCCTCCAGGAATTTCTAAGCGTGAAAGGAAACTTGGAGACCAGACCCAGCCCTCCAGCCCGGGTCAGCCTGGGCAGGCAGATGCCAGCTCATGTTGCAGAGACTGGCCTGGAGGGGCAGCAGGGAAGCGGTGGCCCTCGGCGGGGAAAGAAGCAAGTTCGAAAGGCAGTGTTAGCCGGAGACCTGGGGAAGAGGCAGGTTCCCTCGTACCTGTGGAGGGGAGTGGTGCATGAGGAAGGGTCAGCCCGAGTCACGGTGGGGGACAGCCGAGCTCCCCTCATCACAAACAGACCAGAGCAGGAGCGGGTTTAGAGAAAGACAAGGCCCTCCAGGGGCCCGGGACGGTGAGGAGCCGCAGATGTCCAGCTGAGGGCCTATCTGGGGGAGTCATGCGCTTCTGGAGGTGACACACTGAGCCAGGACAGGGATAGGGAAAGGAAGGGGAGCCGAGTGCAGAGCACACTGGTTTTCCAAGGGCGCCCAGAGGGGCGGGGAAGGGGTGACCGCAGAGGCCCGATGGGGCTGGGAGAGAGAGTCCTCTCCTGAGGGTGGCGGCAGCCAGCCTGCAGTGACCGAGCTGTGAAAGGGGGGGGCAGGCCTCTGATGGTTCTTCAGATGAAGAGGGAGACTGGAGGAGGACACCTCCCAGGCAGGAGAGAGGAGCCGGCGAGCGGGGAGGACAGGAGGCCTGGGGCAAGGCAGGGGCGCTGGCTGGGGACTGTGGAGAGAGGACATGCCCCCGTCTTCTCTGAGGTGGAGGGACCCTTATCTCAAAATACAGCCGGCTCAAGTCAGTGGTCCCCGCCACGGGAAGGTCTGCAGCAGAGGAGGCCAGGGCGGGGGAGGCCTCAGGGAGGGACAGGCAAGATAGCCTGGTATCCTCCCAGGGATGTGGCAGCTTCCAAGCGAAGCCTCTGTTCCCCGAGAATCCAAGCTCTGTCTGCTCCTCCATGGCTGTGCTTCTGCACGGAGAACAGGGCTGGCGCTCAGGAGAGTAAGAACAAGAGGAGGGAGGTGAAGCAGAGAGGGGTCAGGAGCAGAGACACTAGACAGCAGGCTAGAGTAGAGAACGGGAGGTCTGACGTCTCCGCCCAGCGGACAGGACCTTAAAGGAGAGCAGCACGTCTGTCTGCAGAGCAGTTTGATCACAGCCATCCTAAGCCAGCAAAAATCAGTCGAGACTGGCGAAGACATTGGCAGCAAGTGGCAAAGAGTCTGTGAAAAAATTCATCCAGGGAATCCCCTGGAGGCCCAGAGGTTAGGATGTGGTGATTTCACTGGTCAGGGAAGTAACAATCCCACAAGCTGCACGACACAGCCAAAAATAAAATTTAAGTACAAAACAATAACAAATGATATTGAGTCCATTAAATAAGTGGAAATGAATGTGAGCAATTAACACTCAAAAGAGGACAAAACCCAGAGAATTCCCCAGAGGTCCAGTGGTTAGAAGCCTGGCTTCCAATGCAGAGGGCGCATTCCTCATCCTTGACTATTAACAAGATCCCACATGCCGCAGGGTAACAAAGCCCTGGCGCCCTGCAGTCAGGGAAGCCCGAGCTCCGAGGGGGACCAGCCCATGTGCCACAGCGAAGACCAGACCAAATAAATAAATGGATACTTTTAAATATATACGTCAGTGAAAGTTAAACGACAAACCCGCGGGTGACGCCGTATATCAGTGAACGCGTTTGTAACGTAACTGACAAGAACCATTCAGAATGCATCAGGGAGCTCCTCTCCCAGTGATGTCTCCCGGCCGGGGTCTTGCTCGCTGCACAGGCTTTCCTCCAGGTGCAGCAAGCCAGGGCTGCCCTCCGGCACTGCGGGGCCTTCTCCCTGCACCGGCCGCTCCTGCTGCTGTCCTCTAGGAGACACAGGCTTTAGCAGTGGGGGCACATGGGCGCAGTTGCTCCTCTGCACGTGGGATCTTCCCGGACCAAGGATCGCCTGCGTTGCAGGTGGACCCTTAACCACTCCAGGGACTTTTTTTTTTTAATAAGAACTTTTAAAAGTTAATAATTAGAAAGTCAACCAACCTGAAAAACGATAAAGGGTCTTTACCGGAAGCTCACAGAAGAGGAAGTCCCAGCCAGTATAAACAAAGGAAGTGAGTTCAATGACAGTAATACTCAGGAAATGCAAATGTTACTTTCCCACGCTGGTAAAGAAAATATTATTCTGACACCTGTCGAAACAGTAAGAAAGACTATTCTGGAAGACTACTGCCGTCCTCGGGGGTCTCTCAGTGGGGGAGGGCTCGGGTTCACCTCTGAGTACAGCAAAGACAGCTAGGGCCAGAGTGAGGGGTTGCTGGATGGAAGATTACTAATGTGAGATGTCAAGGGTAGGGGCATTCTTGCTGCCCTGGCCTAACGGGATTATCCAGGGTGGGGAATGAGGAACTTGATGAAGTATCAAGGCTGGGTGTACTCCCAGAACCGATCAGGCAAAGAGCTTCATCTAGGCTGGGCTAGGCAGTCAGGAACAGGACAGGTGTCAAATGTGCCACTTAAGAGTGGATTACAAACATGCCTGCGGGGACTTCCCTGGAGGTCCAGTGAACCACAGTCCACTTCCCAGGGCAAGTGATGCCGCTGAGTGGAGAACTGAGCTCTCACATGCATCAGCAAAGACCCAGCGCCCCACAGCTAGGACCCGAGGCAGCCAGATAAATAGATTTTAATTCGTTCCCCCCCACCCCCCAAAAAAAAAAAGCCTGGAAGATCTTTGACTCTCCTCCCACCAAGGGGTGAATCCCAATTTTTCTTCCTGTCCTTGAACGTGGCCTGGACTTCATGACTGGTTCTAAGGGCAGAATGAGACATAAGGGAAGTGTGTGATTGTAAAAGGCCTCAAGCCTTGTGTCTGCCTCTGTCTGTGCTCCGTAAGCTCTTGCCCCCGACCCCGTCGTAAAGACACTCAGGCAGCCCTGAGGGGAGGCCTGCGTGGACCCCAGACCTCTGTCAAAACCTACTCGCCTGCCAGGAGCCAGCTGTCTGGCAGTCAGACCCTCCAGCCCAGCCAGGCCTTCTGAGCAGTGATCCTCAGCGTCCCACAGCTGTCTGGAACCTCACGAGACACTGAGGGGCTTCCCTCTGGTCCAGTGGCTAAGACTCTGTGCTCCCGGTGCAGGGAGCCTAGGTTTGATCCCTGGTCAGAGAGCTAGATCTTTCATGCCGCAACCAAGACCCAGCACGGCCAAATTTAAGAAACGAAGGAGAGAGAAAGAAACAAGAAAAGAAAAAGACTGAGCCAGAACCCAGCTCAACCGCTCCTGAATTCCTGGCCCATAGGAGAAGGCAACGGCACCCCACTCCAGTACTCCTGCCTGGAAAATCCCATGGACGGAGGAGCCTGGTGGGCTGCCGTCTATGGGGTCACACAGAGTCGGACATGACTGACGTGACTTAGCAGCAGCAGCAGCAGGGAAGCTGGAAGACAATGAATGTTTATTATTGCCATTTTCAGCTACTTGGCTGTGGTGTGATCTGTTACATGGCGTTACATAACTGATACCCAGAACTATTGGTATTGGCTATCGACATTTAAATAAATGCACAGTGGCTCTCTGCAAAGCAGCAGTGGCAGTTCTGGGTATCAGAGGAATACCCCAGATGAAAGCAAGGCAATGTATGGAGGGTGTTCACTGGGGCAGGCATATCTCCAGTTGCGAAAAAGCAGAACCAAAGTGGAAGTGAGACAGGAGGGAAGGGGCCAGGGAAAAGCCATGACAAGAATGATACAGTCACCGAGAGTGTGACATTAACGGGTTAGAGCCTAGGAGGCCCAAGTGGCAAAAGATTTGACTGCCAGTGGACCTTGAGTCTCACTGTACGCTTATTACAGTCCATTAGCTAACTGACACGGCCACTGAGGCCAGGACAGTTCCCAGGTCAGTCATAAAAGGCCAGAGGTTAGACAGTAGTCTGATTCCTGGAAATCCCCACCCTCTCACCAGGGAGGCCTAGTGTGCCACAGTCCGTGGGGTTGCGAAGAATCGGACGCAACCGAGTGACTGAGCTGAACTGAGGGAACCCCTTGCCCAGAGGAGCTGAAATGAGGCTCCCACTCAGCCAGCGAGATCTGGTGGTGGTGTCCTGTTGCTAAATTGTGTCCAGCTCTCTGCCACTCAGCACGCCAGGCCTCCCTGTCCTTCATCGTTTCCTGGAGCTTGCTCAGACTCAAGTCCATCCGGCCACCTCATCCTCTGTCGTCCCCTTCAGGCCTTCCCAGCATCAGGGTCTTTTCCAGTGCCTCAGCTCTTTGCATCAGGTGGCCAGAGTATTGGAGCTTCAGCTTCAGCATCAGTCCTTCCAAGACTGTTCAGGGTTGATTTCTTTTAAGATGGACAGGTTGGATCTCCTTGCTGTCCAAGGGACTCTCAAGAGTCCTCTCCAACGCCGCAGTTCAAAAGCATCAATTCTTCTGGGCTCAGCCTTCTTTATGGTCCAACTCTCACATCCACACATGACTACTGGAAACACCACAGCCTTGACTGGACGGACCAGCAAAGAGACGTCTCTGCTTTTCAATATGCTATTTACGTTTGTCACTCAAACTGTGAAAACAAAACACCCCGCAACCCAGGGCCGCCTCACTTTCTGAGAGGGACGCCTCCTGTCCATGGAGCCTGTTTGTACATAAACTGGCTTTCTCTCTCCTGTGGCTCACTCCTGGATTCTTGCCTGTGTGAGGCCGAGGCTCCTCACTTGGCAGCTGGTCCCAGGGACTCACCTGACTTCTGGGACATGATCATCCACTCACACCCCCTTCTCTGGCAACATGTGTGCATAAATAAGCCAGTTAGGTGCCCGACCTGAAGCAGGTAATTTAGGGCTGTGCTGTAGCAATGACTCTTTTTTTTTCCCTTAAACCAAGTGACCAGGGATACAACCCAGGCCCCAGCAGCGAAGGCACCAAGTCCCAACCAACGGGCCGCCAGGGAATTCCCAGTAATAATGTCTTAACTTCACCAAGTAGCCAAGTAATCCCATTTCCCAACTGTTCTCTACCTGTCCTTCCTCGCTGAATGTTGAAATTTATTGGCATCAAGGTTCAAACAAGGTCCTGGCATCGCAGGCAGGTGGGGTGCCGCTGGCTGGCCTTCAGGTGGTGCTGCTGGTAGAGAACCCTCCTGCTGCTGCAGGAGACAGAAGAGATGTGGGTGGGGAGATCCCCTGGGGAAGGAAATGGCCCCCACTCCAGTGCTCTTGCCTGGAGAATCCCATGCACGGAGGAGCCTGGGGGGCTACAGTCCACGGGGTCACAAAGAGTCGGATACGGCTGAAGCGACTTAGGATGGGGCACCTCTGAAGTGTATCTTTGTTTATCTTTGGGTTCCCCTTCACTTGTATTTTTCTTCTTCTTCTTCTTTCTTTTCTTTGTTTCTAGATAAGAAGTAGATTTATCCGGATTCAGAGAGAAGCACACTCCACGGAGAGTGCAGTCTGAGGGAGAGTGTGGCAGCCTGCATTTTTCTTCTTGTTGAGGAAACTGGATCCTTTGTTTTGTAGCCTCGCCCTACCTGGATTTGCAATTCGTAATGTGACAATCGCTGCTGGATACACGAAGTGCTACCTGCTTGGGAAAAAAGGTAGAAAAAACCTGTAAAGATTATGTGATATACTCTGGGCATCGTCTGGACCACACTTTTCTGGGCTATCAGATTTCCTTGCTATTGAACTAGTTTACAACTCTGTACATTACAGATAATCACAGCGCAGAATAATTCGTGTCCCTAGACGTGCAAATTCTGCCAGGTGGGGGGGTCTCGGTCACTCGCCAGCGGAGGGGCCGGTCTTGTCTATATTTGCATATTCATTTGGAAACGGAGCCGGAGCCGTCGTCCTTGCTCCCCCCACGAACCACACTCCACGTCCTACACCAGCCTTTTGTCTGTAGAGAACCTTAGTCAAAGAGTAAGTTTAATCAGATAAATGAGAACTGCAGAAACAAAGGAGTACGGTCGGAAGAGACCGACTGATAATAATGTGGTCATTAAGCAGAGTCAGGGGCCTTTAGCTCTTTCTCAAGGACTGTAGATAACATTCTGAGCCACGTCCTGTGAGCTGGCACAGATGCGAAAACCCCAGGTGGAAGAAGTTAACTCCACGATGACCAGACTGTACCCATGGCCAAGCTGCCACAGTTCCGAGAACTGCCTCAAAGAAACGGGAACAAACTGAGCCTGGAACTGAAGATTAACTGGACCTAAACCAATCAAGCTGACGCCGGTCAGACCTCCCGATGCCCAGTGCGGAGACGACTGTCAGAGCTGACCGTGCTGTTTCCTGCCGGGGGTCCTCCGTGCTCCCCCTACACTCGTGTCTACAGAGGCTCTTGCCCAACGGTTGGCCGGGGGTGGGATGGGGGCTGGGGAGTCTGCCTTTGGACAGATGTCTCCACCCTCCCCTGCCAGTTGCCAGCATTTAAAGTAAAGCACCTTTCCTCTCCCATCAGCACGGCCTGCTTATTGGCTTTTGAGCAGCGAGCAGCCGGACCCACACTCACCCCCACTAACAATTCCAATACTCCTGAATATTAAAAAGCTGCCAAGAAGTCACAGGGTCAGACTTTATTTTTGGGGCTCCAAAATCACTGCAGATGGTGACTGCAGCCATGAAATTAAAAGACGCTTACTCCTTGGAAGGAAAGTTATGAGCAACCTAGATAGCATATTCAAACGCAGAGACATTACTTTGCCAACAAAGGTCCGTCTAGTCAGGGCTATGGTTTTTCCTGTGGTCACGTATGGATGTGAGAGTTGGACTGTGAAGAAAGCTGAGCACCAAAGGATAGATGCTTGTGAACTGTGGTGTTGGAGAAGACTCTTGAGAGTCCCTTGGACTGCAAGGAGATCCAGCCAGTCCATTCTGAAGGAGATCAGCCATGGGATTTCTTTGGAAGGAATGATGCTAAAGCTGAAGCTCCAGTACTTTGGCCATCTCATGCGAAGAGTTGACTCATTGGAAAAGACTGTGATGCTGGGAGGAATTGGGGGCAGGAGGAGAAGGGGACGACCGAGGATGAGATGGCTGGATGGCATCACGGACTCGATGGACACGAGTCTGAGTGAACTCCGGGAGTTGGTGATGGACAGGGAGGCCTGGCGTGCTGCGATTCATGGGGTCGCAGACAGTCGGACACGACTGAGCGACTGAGCTGAACTGAACTGAAGAAGTTACCAGCTTTCTCATCAATGAGTTAATGAGAGTTGTGATTTTACCTTTTCAGAAAAATGTTTTAAATTAATGTAAAAAATGAAAAAAATTAATGTGTTTTTGGCTGGATCTTCACTGCTGAGCGCAGGCCTTCTCCAGCTGTGGCACATGGCCTCCAGATCGTGTGGGCTCAGTAGTTGTGGCGCCTGGGTTTAATTGCCCTGTGGCATAGGGGGGATCTTAGTTCCCCGACCAGGGATCGAACCCACGTCCCCCGCATTGAAAGGTGGACCCTTAGCCACTGGACCACCAGGGAAGTCCCTGAAACCACCTTCTTTTCATCGAGATCACACACGTGCACTCAGGATGTAATGAAGCTCAAGCTACTTACATGTCATCACAGAAAGAATTCAGCGAAAGACAAAGTGATAGGTGAGAAGCGGGTGTATTCAGAGAGAAACAGTCCATGGAGAGCGTGCAGGCCATCTCAGAAGGCAAGTCTCCTGCATTGGTGGGTGGACTCTTTACCACTGAGCCAGCAAGGAAGCCGAAAAAAAAAAAAAAAAAGCGACTGTACTCCAATAAAAAATAAAGTTTCTACTGTGTGGCTTTCAGAAGCAACAACTGCCCGCCACCTCCACACTCATAAATGATTGCAGGCTCGAAGACAAACACAGATAAGGGGTTACATCTGGCAAGTGCTGGCGTGGAAGTGAGACAGGAGAGAAGGGCGCAGGGCGCAACTTTTAAAAGAACAGCATAGCCCTTGAGGACAGGACAAAAACTAGTTAGAATTGCCAACATCCAAGAAGGTGGAAGATTTGACTTCCAGTGGACCTGGAGCCTCATTACGCATCCATTGAAATATAATAGCATCTAAATGCCTGCTCACAGGTGCTGTGATTGTTCTGAGGCTGACAGTTCAGTTCAGTTAAGTCGCTCAGTCATGTCCGACTCTTTGTGATCCTATGAACTGCAGCACACCAGGCTTCCCTGTCCATCACCAACTCCTGGAAGTTACTCGAACCCATGTCCATTGAGTCTGTGATGCCATTCAACCATCCCATCCTCTGCCGTCCCCTTCTCCTCTTCCTCCTGAGGCTGACATCTAAGGCCAAAAAGTGGGTGGTGGCCTGGTTCCTGGAAATCCCCATCCAATCTCCAAAATAGTTGGAATAACCCTCCCGTTCATTAGTGTGAAAGTTACCCAGCCCTTAAGAACTAACCACCACGTATTTTGGCACGGCTCCCGCCCTTCCAGAGAAACTGTACTTTGTCTATGGAAAGTGTTTCTTTCTAAATAAATCCACTTCTTACCTGTCACTTTGCCTCTTGCTGAATTCCTCTTGCCCAGAGACGTAAAGAACCTTAGCTTCACTAAGTGCTGAGACCAGGTGTGCCGTTCCAATTAAAAGACAGTGGGTTCGAGTCTCAGTCTGGATTTTGGCTGGGTCCAGCCCCCTATCCGAGGTGTGCAGTTTCAGGAGGGGCAGGTCAGCACCTTCCAGGATTCAGCACCAGAGTGAGGAGGGGGACCAGAGGGGGTCCCCGTTCAAAGCTGGAAGGGGAGGGCCGGAGCCCCCAGGAGGGTGTGCAAGGCTTTCTAGCAGGAAGCTTCCAGCTCCTGCCTCCCGCAGGGCCCAACATGGTCTCCACCAAACGTGTGGCCATGACAGGGTCCAGCTATGGCAAGGTGGTCTCGGGAACCAGCAGAGTAGAGGTCTGGCCCAGCACCTCGGTGGCTTGGGAAAGGATCCTGCCTCCAGTCAGCTTCAGCTTCCTCTGCCATTCCTCTCCTGAAGTCCATCCAGGACCTACCTTCCTGCGTCCCCCCCTCTCTCCCTGAGGCCAGGAGGTCTGTGACTATCTCTGCCTCTCTTTCCTTAGTCACCATCCAGACTCTAACCAAGTTGTCATCACCTCTGGACCCCAGATAAAGGGATGAGTAAAAAGGTCTGGAGCAAACACCAAAGGGGATAGCACTTAAGTTTATCTTGATGATAAATTCTTGACAATGTTCTGAGCCTCTTTGTCACAGGGAGCGACAGTAAGGACAGGAAAAAAATCACTGAATTGGACATATACAATACACATAAGTGAAAGTGAAGTCGCTCAGTTGTGTCCGACTCTTTGCGACCCCATGGCTCCTCTGTCCATGGGATTCTCCAGGCAAGAATACTGGAGTGGGTTGCCATTTCCTTCTCCACAATATACATAACCAATATTTAATTCATGAATCACTTGGTTTATTGAACACAATTCACACAACAAGGGTTAGTTGAAGCACACTTTAAAAGAGTGAACTATATGATGAGTGTATTAGATCTCAGTTTTATTACATGTGCAAGAGGGACAGAGACAAGGCAATGAACCATTCCAGTCAGCCTGAGGGTGGCCAAGACATGGGCTTTGGGAGCTAAAACTGGGAAGTCCTAGGCAAACCAGCACAAGCTGATCACCACGGGGACAGAATTTTTTTGTTGACCTGGACACTTGTGGGATCCTAGTTCCCCACCAGCAGTCAAACCTGCCTCTGTCAACTGAAAGCTTAGAGTCCCAACAGCTGGCCTGGCAGCGAATTCCCAGGACAGAATTTTCTAAAATTATTTTTGAAAGAACGAGAGCAAAAACGTTTGAAGATGTGACCATCTGTCCATCAGTGCAAGCAGTGAAACCTGAGGACCAGAGGAGCCCCTCTGGGGAAACCGCTCACCGCCTCCTCTCCCAATCCTGTCCCCTACTCCTGCCTGGGGCTCAGGGACACAGAGTGGACACAGCCCATCCTGGGCCCGGCGCTTAGTAGGCATCGGTAGGTGTCAGTTCACGTTTCCCACGAGGCCCATCTTGGTGATTGTACATTCATTCAATAGCCTTTGTGGACCACTTGGGCTCAGGATTTTTGTCACCTGCCTTCCCTCCCCAGGGGCACAGACAAAGCCCCATAGGATCAATTCGGCGGAGATTTCGTCCTCCTAAGTGTATCCTCAGGCTTCACCCCAGGGTCCATTCCCGCCTGCCTCCAGCCCCCCTGCCTCCTCCCCTCGCCGCGTTCGTCTGCCTTTCGTGAGCATCTGGACTGTGCTCTCCACGGACAGGGCTGTTGGGCCAGACGGGAAAGCCTGTGCTGAAAAATGAGCAATGTGCTTTGAGTTCCTCACATTCCCAAGCCCTAGAAAATAGAGCCACTGGTGGGATATGAAATTCCAAAAGTCTCACGGAGAGACCCAGCGTGTGGTCCGTCTTGGGATGCGGCCGCAGGAAGGGCCGAGCAGGTGCTGAAAAGTCTTTGATAAACAGTGTCTCCAAGGCCTCCGCTCAGATAGCGTGCGGCTTCGCGCCGCCTCCCCGAGCGGGGCGGATGCCCTGCGCTCTCGGGACCTGCACACAGTAGGGCCACGGGCCAAGCAGGCGAGCCGGCGCGCGGCGGGCTGGGGGGGGGGGGGCGCCCGCGGACTCCATTTCCCACAAGCGCGCGCGCGCCCGTTTCCCACAATCCCCGTCCTCTTCCGGCGCGGCCGGGGCGCCGCCGACGGCTTCCGGGTTTGGGCCTGGCTCCGCGACCGAGGCGGCGGCGGCGGCGGCGGCGGCGCGGGGCGCGGGAGGTGGGAGCGGGGCGCCGGCATGGACGTTTCGGGGCAGGAGACCGACTGGCGGAGCGCCGCCTTCCGGCAGAAGCTGGTCAGCCAAATGTGAGTGGGGCCGGGGCGGCGGCGCGACCCCCGCCTTCCCCGCAGCCCCCTCCTCGGCTCTCCTCGCGGCGGGGGCGGCGCGGCCGGGCGGCGGAGGGGCCCGGGGCGCGGCCCTCGCCGACCCTGCGCTGTCCCCTCTGGGCCGCGGGCTCGCCTTCCTGGGCCGAGCTCGTGCAGCGGGCGAGCCCCGGCTTCTGAGTCATCGTCCTGCGCTTTCGCGTTCGTCCTCCGTGCGCTCCGGAGGCGGCGGCCTTTCCCCGCTCTGCGCCCCACTGCGGACGGAGGAGCCCGGGGCCTCCCGTGGCGGCGTCCACGGCGCTGGGCGCCTCGCGGTTCCTCCTCGGAGACGCGCCTGCGGGCGGACGGGAGGGGCGGCGGGGTCGGGAGTCTGCGGGGGACCCCCTCCCCGCCGCGGGCTTCGCCGGAGGGTGACAGGAAGAGGCCGTCAGGAAGCGACCTTCGGTCGGGAGTGGGCGTGAAGAGCTGGGGTTGTTGGCCGCCTCCCCGGTCTCAGCTGCTGACCGCTCGAGGCTCGGGGCTGCCTGGCGCTCGGGGACTCCGCACTGGCCGCTTGCGGCTTTACTGCCTTCTGCTAGGGCTTGCGGGGCCGGCGGGGGTCAGCCCCTGCCCCCGGGGGACGCGCCGCCGCCCCGGGCGCAGTTACAGCGCCGGCTTTCTCCTACCGGAATTGACAGTTCGCTTGAGCAGGCCAGGAGCAGCCTTGGGGAGTAGGCGACGCAGAAATCGAGCCCCAGAAAGTCGAGTAGGAGTGGGGAGGGCCGTCACCGCCAGCTGAGGTTTGCAGAGAGCGAGCCCCCCGCCGCGCAGCGGGGTGGTCCTCGTGCTAGGCTGAGTCGTGGGATTTCAGGAGACGGCCATGCAGCGAGGGCGAGCGGGGGCGGCCAGTTCGTGGTGGAAGTGCAGCGCTGGGGAGGGGAGCCTCTGTTTGGCACGGGGCTTGCCTGGACGTGCTGAGATGCCAGAGTTGGGAAGATCCCTCGATTTCCCCACCCTCCCACCCCAGGCGGATCAAGAACAGAGGAGAGAGGCCAGGAAGGCCATTCGGAGAGTTCTGAGCTCTTGGGGGTCTGGGGACCTGTCGTTTTTCACGCCTGAATTCCCCCCTGCTAGAGCCCTGTCTTTCTCATCGCTCCATGAAATCGCTGAGGAGTCACCTAGTCAGGCAAGCGCTTATAAAGGCCTGCATGAGACAGTGCTGGAAACTGAAAGAGGAAGACGATCCCAGGGAAAGAGGAGAGCGAGTGCAGTGGATGGTGCTTGCTGACTAACTGGATGGAGGGGGTGGGGTGCAACCGCGTGGAAGGAAGGAAGTGGGGGAAGGCAGGGAAGCCGGCAGTCCAGGGCAGGCAGTGGGGACTGGAAAGCTCAGCGGGGCCCTGCGGTGGAATTCTCTGGGACGGTTCTGCCCATGTTGCAGACTCAGTGCAATCTTGAGGCTTGGTCCACTTCTGGGCTCCTGTAAGAAAGGCCCCCAGGTCAGAGATTTCTCTTGGAGGAAGCCTGGAGTTTAAAGAAGGAACGAACGAATTGTCCCTGAAGGAAGTGGGGCAGGTAGGGGAGGGTCTGAGGGTTGGGGGCCACTAAAGAGGACACACTTAGTACTTCTTGATTCAGCCTTCTGCTTCCAGAGCACCTGGGTCCTTTTTTTTTTTTTTTTGCCAGATTGGTGCTTAGATATTACTTTTCTCTTGCTGCCTACGATTCGTTTGGTTAAAAACAACCGAGGTGTATCATTACCCAGCAGTTTCTGTAGCTCAGAGGCCTCAGTGGGCTCAGCTGAGTCTTCTCCCCAGGGTCTCCCGGGGTTAAAATCAAGATGTTGGCAGGTGCCTTTCCTCCTGGAGGCTCTGGGATGGAATTTGCTTTCAGGCTCATTCAGGTTGTTGACAGTTCAGCTCCCCACAGCTGGAGGCCTGAGGCAAAATCGGTCCTCACCGGCTGTTAGCCTTGCCAGGGCCAGTCTGTCTTTGTTCCCGGGGGCTGGCTCCATTCCCTCCCACACCCACGTGCCCAGCTCCAGCAAGGGTGGTCTCTTCCGCCTCATCCAGAAAAAAATAATTCTCTGCTAGTGGCTCACAGTAGATTGAGCTCACCAGGATAATCCAGGACGTTGTCCCCACTTTGAAGTCGACGCCTTGAGTAGGTCTGGAGAAGCCCTTCTGCCTCTCCTGTGGGTGTGTCCAGGGTTAGGGCCTGGGCCCGGTGGGGAGCCCAGGATGCGCAGTCTCGGGAGCTGTCGCCTCACTCGTGTGGGCGTTCTCAGCTCTCAGAGCTTCTGTTTTCTCTCCAGGTTTCGCTCTGAAAGCTGTGAGTCTCGGTGCCTTGATTTACGGTGTTCACAGAGTTAGAAAGGAAAGGTCGGGACACCTGGCCTGCTGTCACTCCTGACTTTCCCCAGTGCCCCTGCCGGTGCTTACAGCTGGCTGTCTTGGGAGGTGGTTTGTGGTGGTGGTTTTTGGTCCCTGCCACAGAGCATGCAGAGTCTTAGTTCCCCAGCCAGGGATTGAACCTGTGCTCCCTGCAGTGGGAGCCCGGAGTCTTAGCACCTGGACCTCCGGGGTGGTCCCTTGGGAAATGTTTTGCGCCGAAGTAATTTGTAGTTGAATGAGGAAAACCAAGTGGAGAACTGGGGTGTTGCAGAGGGAGGGGAGCATCTCAGAGCGGCGCCCTGCCCTCACCCAGCTCCAAGACGCTCTGGAGAGCACGTGCTCGGAGCACGGGCTGAAGCAGCTCCTGACTCCACTGTGGAAGGCGGTGTTAGTGGGGCTTGTCCAGAGGCCCTGCAGGGACGCCAGGCAGCCTCTCCTTAGCCCCCCACTCCTGACTTCTGCCTCCCCTCGCTCCCCACTGCCCTGCTGACAGCTCCTCAGTGACTGTCCTCAGCGTCCGGACAGAGCTCCGGATGGCCCGGCCCTTGTCCAGCCTCTCTGGTCTTTCAGCTTCTTGCACATTCCAAATTCTTTCTTTGTTCTTTCCCTTTAAACAGTGTATCATGGAGAATTTAAAGAATTCCACAAAGGGCAGACTCCCGCGCGCCCGCCCCGCCCCTGTATTCCTGGCTAGCTCCTTCTCTTTATTGATAGGTTCTCCAGGCCCTGCCCGCCCTGCCTAGAGTGGGTCACCCCCTGTAATACACCTCTGGCCCTTTGAGTTTCCTGCAGGACTCTAATCCTGTGAAAGTGACACCTGGCGTGTGAAACACTTGCTGAGGCGTGCAGGGGCAGGCGTCGTCCTGGGGGCTGTGTGGGCCTCTGTCTCAGCCGCTGGTCCCAGGCGACCAGCTCCAGCACGCACTCTGAAGCTTGGGAGCCTGTGCTTTCTCCGCATGTTAGCTGAGTGACCTCGGGCACGTCACCTTTCTGGCCATCTCCTCTCGGAGGCCGGAGTCCAGTCTGTCTCACGGGGCTGGCGGGAGGGGAGCAGAGGGCTGGGGGCTCGCAGTGATGTGTGGCAGGAGGAGGGGCCAGGGAAGGTGGTGAGGAGACCCACGACGCTCGCAGGAGCCTCTGGGGAGCGTAGCTGTGAAACTCTCGGCGGGCTCAGATGCGCTCTTTGTGGAACACCTGCTTTCCCAGCAGGACTGCAAGAGCAGCCCTCCGAGGGCCCCCCAGCTGGCCTTTGTGGGCCTTCGAGCTGCCTGCTGGGGTCGTTGGGTGAGTGTTGCGCACGCGTGTCCGATCTGTCGGCTTCTGGAGAGCAAGCGTGTGTGAGGAGTGAGCAGCACTGTGAATGCGATAAAGGGCTGCCTTAAGCGTCTCCAGAGGCTCGTCTGGAGGTTGTGTTGATAGCTCCCACCCTTGAGTACAGCAGGTTGCACCTTCAGGTGTGGAGTGAATGAACGTCCGCTGGGCTGACGGATCCCAGGGGGCAGGAGACAGGGCTGGGGGTCGGCAGCCCTGGTCAGGGCTCCAGTGGGGGGCCAGGGAGAGAGCACGGAGGGGAGTCACGGGTGGGGGGCAGCAACAGGTCAGCCGCCTCTTCTGCCACAGCCCCCAAGGGACGTGGGAGTTCCAGGTCTGCAACCTAGGAGGTGCGGAGATTTCAGCCCAGACCGGAAGGAGCATGCCGAGTGCTGTTACCCAGAGGCAAACGAAACAGGCACAGAAGCCGCGGAGAGCACCAGACCACACTCGCGAGGGTCTGGAGAGGCCTTCAGAGGGAGGGGAGCCTCCTGGGGCTTGCGGGCCTCCCTCAGGCAGGAACCGCTGGGGCTTGGCCCACAGGCCGCAGCAGCCCCGGGCCTCCGTGGTGTGACTCTGGCCTTGTTCTCCAGCGCAGAGGCTGCTGAGACCGTCACTTTCTTCCTCGCCAGGTGTCATCCACACGGCTGGGCTGGTGTCTGGGTACAGCCCGCCACGAGAATGTCTGCGCCCCGAGGTCTGGGTCCCTGTCTGGTCACCATAAGTCCCAGTGAAACAGCCAGAACGTGACTGGGGAGATGCTGACTTCAGGGTCCTGAGCCTCGGCTCTGCTCCCGTAGGCCGGGAGTGAGAGTGGCCTGAGGGGACGAGAGCCCTCCGTCACCCAGGGTTTTCTCAACAGCAGCTGAAACGTGGGGGCGTGCTCTGCGCCCTGCTGCGGGAGCTGGCCTGTTGGCTCAGCCACCACCTCGAGGCAAACTGCCTTTCCGTCCGAAAGGGTGGCCAGGCCTCTGGGGATGGGGATGGAGGTTAGCCCGAGCCAGATGCGCCGAGTGCGCTTCGGTGGGGCCACTGCCAGCGGGCCTCCTGTTGGCGGCTCTAGCCACTCCCCTTGGGTCACTGGGTCCCACAGGGTGGCTGACACAGCGCCGCAAGCCCCGCTGACCTTTGGCCTCATGGGCTACAGCTCTTACGTCGCTTCCTGGCTGGAAATCGTCTAGCTGTTGGTGCCATTCCTGACTCGGTGGCCGTGGCTGGTCCAGGACCCTGAGTGGGCCTTCTCGGGTGGGAAGAACTGTGGCCACTTCGTGAAGGGTAAGGGGTACTCGCCCCAGAAGAGTGTCCCTGAGGCCAGTGATGTCGCTTAGGAACCCTAGAGGTCAATTTTTAAAGGAACTCTGATGCCTTTTTAAAAATTCAAAATGGAAAAAATAAAAAAAAATAAAAATTCAAAATGGGTCATAGAACTGAGTGGTGTAGAGGCCCCGCCACCCCTGTGTGCTGATCACTCGGCTGCAGGTTGTCAGCTCTCGCCTCGAGGTCTCCACCTTCGTTCCCCAGTCACTCTGACACCCAGAATGTTTGGGTGGCAGCTGGTGGACTCAGTTCCGTGCCGGGATTCCTCCTCCAGAGTCTGTGCCGGCTGCCCCAGACCCGCACGGGCGCCCAGCTCTGGGCCTGGCTGGCCTGCCTCCTGCTCGCTTCCCTGGCTCAGCAGCAGGCCCCGAGCCCCGAGCCCGCCCAGCGCACGCGGTCGGCCGCCGCCCCACCCCAGCGCTCTGGCTGCCTCGCCCACAGTTTGCACCTGGATTGTTGGAGTCCTTGCCGCCCCCTGGTCTGAGCCCCTCCAGACAGGAACGTCACGAGTGTTCTCGAGTCACGGTTGCTTCCTGCCTCTCCAGGGATGACCGTGGGTCACCCTGATGGGTGCTCGTCTCAGAGTCTGAGAAAGGCACAGCGCCACGCGTGGGGGATGCAGGCAAGCTGGTGTCCTCACGAGCGGTGGACGTCGGGTGCAGGCTGAGCTTAAGTTGTTAGCTTTGGCTGGTTGTCTGGGTGGTTTTAGTTTCTTTGTGATCTTCTGTGTAGTTTAATAGTCAGCGTGTACTTGTGTGCGATCAGAAGTCTTTTCAAGGAGAGGTAGGCCCCGTGAGCAGGGAGGAGGATGAGGTGGCGGTCTCCTCCAGCTGCTGTGAGCTGGCGAGTTGCCCCGTGCTCTGAGTCAGGGTGGGCAGCCTCCTTCGCCTGGCCCGGTGCCAGCAGGGCCGCCTTCAGGCGGTTCTGCCCTCCCCACCCCCGCCCCGTGCTGAGACGCTTCTGCTTTCCATCTGAAGCTGCCTGTCCGGGTTCCCTCGCCACCTCTGCCCCCATGCAGGGGGAGAGCCCCTGCCAGACGCCCCTGCCCCAGGCCTCTGGCTGCAGTCGCTTCTCCTCCCCGTCGGAGGCCTGGCATTGTCCCCACCCCTGACCCTGATGGCTCCGCCCACAGGGCTCCTGCTTCCTCCTGAGTTGCTGGACTCTGATTGGACGCATCCTGGCATGAGCGGAGCAGGTGAACTCTCTTCTGCGGTTTTGACACTCATGGTTACTTACTTTGCCTTGCCAGCAGTGTTAGAAGTTTGTGGGGAGCAGGACCCGGTCACGTCTCTGTGTCGTGCGTACCCGTAGGTGCCTCGTCTCAGGTGAGGGACGTCAGGCGGCTGCAGGGAGGAGCGTGGAGAGCAGTGTGGAGCCGTACAGATGGGGAGTCCAGGCTGTTCTGGGTGGTTCTGCTTAGCAGATAAGCAAAGGAGTACCTGGTCCCGGAGACGGGAGGGTGGTTAGCAGCCCAGGTGTGATTACCTTGAAACCACAACCCAGAGGGCAGGGGGCGCGCCCTCCACTTTGATCAGAAGCTCTGCCCGTGAGGACACCTGGTGGCCCCTTGTTTGGCCCTGTCACTGCTGGGGGTGCGGTTCCACCCGCGGTGCGGGGGTCCCTCAAGCTGTGGGGTGTTGCCAAAGGCAAACGAAGGCGTGCCTTGGAACCCAGGTGGGGCCTGTCAGTAACGGACTCTGCCTGATGAGTTGCGTACCCAGGAAACTGCTCGGCACAGTGAGTGCTTGGAGAAGACGCTTGACCTTGTTGTTTCTGAGGCTGTTTGTGCCGGCGGAGCGCTCGGGCATGTCCTCTCTCTGCTCGCCAGTCCTCACCGGGCTCTGCTCCGACCTGGTGAGGAGCAGCGGGTGCGCCTCCTAACCTGGGGACCAGGGTGAGGACCAGGGCGAGGTGTGACCCGGTGGCCTCTGCTCGGCCCCTCGGCATCCAGGCCGGGCGGGGCAGGCAGAGGCAGAAGACGCTGCCCGGGCACCTGCTCTCCGAAGCCTGTCCAGGCTTTGGGGCTGGGGCAGTGCCCGCCTCACCCCCGCTGACCCCGTCCTCTCCCTCTTTCCAGCGTCCTTTCCGCCCCTGTCGAGGTGTGGTGTGAGGGAGATCTGGCCGCCGGGTGTGGAGAGAAGGCCCTGTGGGCCACCGGGAGCCCTTCACAGCCATCGGGTACTGAGAGTCACCCCAGGGAGGACTTGGGGACCCCTGCCCAGGGCTGAGGTCAATTTGGGCACTAAAGCTGAGGCTGTGACTGGGGCCGAGGGCCCTCCCCAGACTCCCCATCGTGTGTTGAAGTCAAGCCCGCCTGCCGCCCAGGCTGCGTCCTGAGCGGGCGGCACCCTGCACTTCAGCCGGTGCAGAGCTGACCCCGCTTTCCTGGCTTCCTGGCCACGGAGACATTTGCTCCCGCAGGAGCTGGCCTTCGAGTCCCAGGCTGCTCACCCCTGGGTCTGGGCTCTACTGAGTGACACGTGCGCGATGCCCGTCCCCCTGGGCGACAGGGCGTTTCTGCCACTGCTCCGTGGCGCGGCGCCATCCCGCGTAGCTCTCCCGCTGTGCGCCTGCCAGCCGTCAGCTGCGTGACCCCGCCCCCGGGCGGCTTGGCCCTGGCTCCGTGGGTGCAGCGCTGGCTCTCTGGACTCTGCCTCCAGGTCTGGCCTTCACATGCTTAGCGCCAGCTGGGGGTTTCCGAGGAGCGGAGGGGGAGGATGTGGGCGCAGGAAGCCCGTCCCAGGAGCGCTGGCCCGTCTCCAGCGCTTCAGTCAGTGGGGTCTGGTGGGCACAGCCCTTCAGTCTGTTCAGGTAACGCTGCAGACGGGTTCAGAGCAGCAGGGTGTCTTTCACCCGCTCTCTGCCCAGAGGTGGCTGTTGCTGACAGTTCGATCTCTCTCCTTCAGTCCTGCACTTGACTTGATGTGTGTGCATTTCAAGTGTGCCAGTACACACGCAGCCCCATGTTCTTGAAGTGGAATGATGCTCTGAGGTCAGTTTGAGTGGTGGCTTTCTCACGACCACAGTCCACGCCCTGGGGGACTCTGGCTGGGACTTGTGTGTCCGTGGTTCCAGTTCTCACGAGGCTAGACACAGTGGTTCCAAATGGGAAAAGGAGTACGTCAGGGCTGTATGTTGTCACCTTGCTTAGTTAACTTCCATGCAGAGTACATCATGCAAAGTGCTGAACTGGATGAAGCACAAGCTGGAATCAAGATTGACGGGAGAAATATCAATAATCTCAGATATGCAGGTGACACCACCCTTATGGCAGAAAGTGAAAAGGAACTTAAGCACCTCTTCATGAAAGTGAAAGAGGAGAGTGGAAAGGCTGGTTTAAAACTCAACATTCAAAAAACTAAGATCATGGTATCCGGTCCCATCACTTAATGGCAAATAGATGGGGAAACAATGGAAACAGTGACAGACTTTATTTTCTTGGCCTCCAAAGTCACTGCAGATGGTGACTGCAGCCATGAAATTAAAAGAGGCTTTCTCCTTGGAAGAAAAGCTGTGACCAACCTAGACAGCATATTAAAAAGCAGAGGCATTGCCGACAAAGGTCCGTCTAGTGAAGGCTATGCTCATGTATGGATGTGAGAGTTGGACCATAAAGAAAGCTGAACGCTGAAGAATTGATGCTTTTGAACTGTGGTGTTGGAGAAGATTCTTGAGAGTCCCTTGGACTGCAAGGAGATCTGACCAGTTCATCCTAAAGGAGATCAGTCCTGAATATTTACTGGAAGGGTTGATGCTGAAACTCCAGTACTTTGGCCACCTGATGGGAAGAACTGACTCATTGGAAAAGACCCTGATGCTGGGAAAGATTGAAGGCGGGAGGAGAAGGGGACGACAGAAGATGAGATGGTTGGACTGCATCACCAACTCGATGAACACGAGTCTGCGTGAACTCCGGGAGCTGGTGATGGACAGGGAGGCCTGGTGTACTGCCGTCCGTGGGATCGCAGAGAGTCGGTGATGGCTGAGCCACTGAACTGAGCTGAGACTCGGAGAGCCTCTGGTCTGTCTGGGTGGGGAGGGACTGGACCGACTTCTGGTTCCTAGAGCGGGCTCCCTGAGGCTTAGTGCTCGCCACATCCCAGAGGCCCAGGCTCTCTGGGCCACATAGTGTCTCCTCTGTCAGGGCCTGGAGGACCCCATGCAGCACACTCGCGGACAGGAGCCTTCTTCACTCACTTCCTGTGTGCTTGAAACGACCATTTGTCTGTCTGGGTGAAGTAGAGAAGGACACTTTATTACTTTGCCAGGCAGAGGGGGCACAGTGTGCCCCTGCTCTAAAAACTCTGTGTCCCCGCCTCCCCTGGGAGCGTGTGATGAGGGTGGCTGTAAGGGCGGGGTCTCTGACGGGATGCGGGTGTGAGCAGGCTTGCACCAGACGAGATGGCCCTTCTGTTTCCCATCTTGTTCAAAGTTCCATTAGGACCTCTCCAACCTTTCACAGAAGTGGGGATCGTGGGAGTGCGGTCTCCCCACTACTCGGGGAGCTCACATCATCCCTGTCCCCCTCCCCTGGGCCATTTTCACTCCCCTCCCAGGTACCGTGTTAGTCTCACTGCCCGAATCAAGCGCGGATCTCTGGAAGACACGGCTTTGCTCCTCCCCAACACTTCACAAGTCCTGTGAGACAGCACTTTCGTAAGCTCTTGGCTTGACACAGACCATCCTTACCGGGTGGTTGCCCCAGGGCGGCTGGGACGCGCTCAGGGCTGGAACCTGGGGAGCCGCCGTGGTTGCAGGCGTGGAGCCCCGGGGTCAGTGCCTGGAAGAGCCAGACGTGCAGAGTGGAGAGGCTGGCGAAGCTCGCGTGGCTCCTCTAGCCCAGATAAGACGCACCCTCCCGAGGGCGACGGCGGCTTCTCTCTGGCTCCTCCTGTCCCTGAGCCTCACCCACCGCTGAGGAGTCTTTCCAGCAGAAACTGGAGAGCTCCGTCAGACCAACAGGGGCGTGAGGAGAAAACAGGGGCCCGAGGTGTGGGATGTAGCTTGAGACAGGCTCCCGGCCGCTGTGAGGGCGGGCGGGCGTCCTCTCAGGCCGGGACGTCTGCTTGCAGCTGGTGACTCAGCCAGTGTGTCCCGTCGTCGCCTGCCCCCAGCGCAGCCCCCTGGGTGCTGGGCCGCGCCGCTGCGAGTGGTCTCTGCCGCAGGGGGTGCTGTGCGCCGGGCCCTCTCTGGTCGGCCCCTCTGACCCCACTGGCCGAGGGCTGCGGCCTCAGTGGCCTTTGGGTGCCACGGGCCGCCTGCGCTCCCCCACCTGGCTCTGGCGGCCTGGGGGCGGGGCCCTCTCAGGGCTCGTGTCCGCAGGACCCTGCTGTCGGGGGTTTTGCTCCCTGGAAGCTTCCTCCCCTTTGTCTCGGTCAGCGGCCTCCAGGAGGGGCTCCGGGGAGGCGTGTCCGTCCTGGTGCACGCGGCCTCCTTGGTGGAGGGGCTCCCCGGGCACTGAGCTGCCCGTCCCGCTGCTGCTTGGCGCCATGCTGGGAGCCTCTCCTCTTGGAGAGCTTCAGGGCCCAGCTCAGGGCGGTGCTTCAGGGAACACTCCTCCACTCGCTCCCCGGGGCTCCGTTCCCACCGCTCCGAGCTGTGCTCTTCCCCAGGGCTCTACAGCCTTGGCCCTCTTCCTGTCTCTCTCCTGTTTCCTGGCTCTGCCCTGGGGGAGACGTCTTCAGTTTTATCTCTGACCTTTCCCTGCTAACATCTAATAAACTTTCATTTGTAAGAACTTTTTTTTTTTGGCAATCTGACTTTTCTGATTTTACAGTGTCCTGTTCTTGTTAAATGGATGCGATGGCTTGTCTGTTACGCTTGGACAATAAAGGTAGTTTCTTGATGTTTGCTTCTTCCTGCTGAGCTTCTCCAGGGGACCTTGATCTGTCATGGTAGGTGTGTGGGAGCCCGTGGCCAGCTGCTCACTCTGACAGGGCTCTGTGAAGGCAGGTGGAAATTATACCTGCAGGTTCAGTCCCTCTTTCCAACCTGGGTTTTCAGCTCTTATTTAATTTTACTTTTATTCAAGCGAGGTTATTATAGGGAATGTGTCTGTTTGGATTATGACTTAAGCTAGCGCCTCACCCTTCACATGGCTCTGTTCTTCTGCAGGTGGGTTCCTCTTCCGAGAGCCACGGTGCACACTGGCACCTGTGTACATATATATTTACTTATTTTTCATTCTGGCTGATCCCTTACCATCCTCCTCTCCAAAAAAGTTCACGATCTTTAAAGAATTCGCTGCCTAAGAGAGTATAATACTTGAAGGGACAAACCAAAGAAAGTTTAGGCCTTCTCCGACTCGACAGTATGGACCCTGTGGACGTGTGAGTCGGACACAGCTTGTCCCCTCTCGCAGCCGCTGTGGTGACTCCCTCTCCTCTCTGCAGGCAGGCTCCCGGGCTTCCTTGGTGCCCGGTGGCATTTAGGGAGGGTGGGACAGTTCTCTCCTGTGCTGGCCCGCGGCGTGCTTCACCAGTCAGCTCCCCGGGCTGTGCTGCAGGTGTGGGGAGCTCGCCTCGGGCCCTGGCACCCCTCCTTGGACCTCAGGGCAGGGTTTGAACTTCTCCTCTCTCTGATGGGTGGCTGATAAAAATGTGGGACGAACCTCTTTTCCGTTGAGGCAGTCCGAGTGCAGGTTGGAATAGAATTTCCAGACGTAGAGCATTTCAGAAGGCGGTGAGTTTATTAAGAACAAAGAGCAGAAATAACGTGGGCATCGTGCGTGCAGTGGGCCAAAAGCCCCCAACAGGAGTTTTCCTCTCAAGGGAGAGTCGACCGTTTTCCTGAGTTAATGCCCATTTTTATAGCCTCAAGACAGAGAAAATGCCTGCTGGAAGGCTGCTGTGAAGTGACCAGTTGGGGAACCACAGGGTGTTCACTGGAGTGGGCCTCTTCGCCTGCTGGGGAGTCAGGAGGCTTGCTAGTGATGCTCAGGGAGGAGGGGGCTCAGTCAGCTTCGGAGTGACCTGGGCTCCGGGCTCCGCTTCGTGGCCTTGGTGCACGGCCTCGCCACTGGGGTCTTGGGGGCAGGCCTCAGCGCCTCCCACCCGGCGAGCCCTCCCCACTCTGTGCTGTGCGCGCTGGTGCTGTGCTTCAGAGGGCCTTGCCCCTTCCGCTGCGGGCGTGGCACGTGCCCTATCCTCCGCGCTGCTGCGATTCGGATCTTACGCTGGGTGCAGGGCCAGCCGCCAGCCGCAGGCTTCTGTCCTGCACCGGCTGGAAAAAAAGCCTGCGCGCGCAGGCAGCACTTGGCCAGGCAGCCTGGGAGTGGGGCAGGGCTGCAGAAACCTCCACCGGGAGGTCCGTTGGCTCATGGTGTCACGGTGCCTAAACCTGGCAAGTTTCCTTCGGTGGCATAAAAGCCTTTGGGTGGGCGGAGGGCATCCGGTCCCCCTGAGGCCAGGAGCTTCGGCACGGGCCCCAGAGGGAGGGGCGGGGTGCTGGGAACTTGGTCCCTGTCTCACCTGGGGAGGCCACCTTGAGGAGGGGTGTCGGGAGAGACGGGAGCATGGGCGGGAGGTTCCGGTGAGACTGTTCCCCGACCGGCTCCCTTCACACCCTGTGCCTGTGTGCCTGACATGTTCCTCCTCTAACCGCAGCGGGACCCCATGCGGTGGCACCGTCCCACCCGCCCTCTGCAGGAGGGAAGCACAGGTTCCTGGAGGTGGCGCCCTGCACAGGGTCCCCGGTGGGGGTCTGGGTGGCCAGGGCCCGTGGCCGGAGTGCACACCCGGCTCACGGGCAGGCACGGCCGCCCAGTGGCACACAGCGTCGGGGACGAGGGCTGGACGCTGCCTGAGTGGAGCTCCCCACTGTGGAGGCCTGGAGGCGGAGGCCACCGCAGAGTGGCTCGGGCGTGGTGAGCCGCGGGGTGAGGGTGAGCCGAGGGGAGGCCCCCAGGTGTCTTCTGGGCTCCTGCTGGGCGATGCGGGGGCCCAGGTGGTCGGTCAGGTGTGGACCAGAGACCAGTGGAGCTCTGCCTGGGCAGAGGGGCAGCCCCCCTCCCCCCGAGGATGGGTCTGCTCAGTCACCTCTGTTTGAGGTGCTTGGGGTCTCAGAGCCCACTTCCGTGTGGAGCCCCTGCCGCGCGCTCCCCCGGCCCGCTGGGGTCTGGCCTTGCGCTCCCGCGGCCTTCCTGTTGCCTCTTTCTGAGCCTGGTTGCATGTCTGCTGGCGCATGGGTCTCCTCCGCTCTGGCTGCCTCTCCTCTCTGTTGCTGCCTCTGGGCCTGGCGCAGGTGCAGGCTCGGGGAAGGAGGCAGGAGGTGGGAACTCTGACCTCACGTGGGGAATGAGTTACCTGGCACTGGGGTGGCTCTGTGGCATTTTACTTTTCTTCACACATCAGTGCAGATCTGTCTGTCTCAGCATTTAGCGTCCTTCCTGGGATTTCTTTTGGGATGACAGATGTGGTCCTGCAGCCCCCTGCACACTCGCGGCGCCCGGGGCGTGGGTGTGTTTGGAACTGTCAGAAGCCCACGGTACCTGCTGGACCAGGCTGGTTGGATTCCATTGTGGCGGTGCGGGGTTCTTTATCAGCGAGCCCAGCTCTGGGGAGAAAGGCGGGGAGACCCATCCTGCAGGGAAGAGGGTGGCCTGCAAGCAGGGGCCCGGCCTGGCGCCCCCTCCTTCCTGACGGGTGCGCACCTGGCCTTACCTGTGTGGGGCTGTGGGGTGTGTCCCGCCACCCAGAGGCTCCAGCGCAGCTGTGCGCACGGCTGTCGACCTGCAGGCCGTTGCGTGATGGAGACCTGGCTCCGAATGGGTCTCTTGCTGTGTGTGTTGGCATCTGTGAGGTCAGCATCTGCCTTGGGCTGGAGGTTGATGAGGTCGGGCTCGTCTCCTTGGTCCCTCTGGGAGGACCTGCGTGTGGGAGCTTTGCCCTGGGGGGACTATGGTGACTTAGGGCCGGAGTTGGGAAGGCAGGAATTGGAGGCAGCCGCCACTCTGCCATCGACTGTGCTGGTGGTGAGCAGCCTCAGCCTGGGCCCACTGCCGGCCCGAGCCAGGCGGCTGCTTTCTTGCCAGGGTGACCGCTCTTCAAGGCCCGGCCGCCTTTCCTTGCTGTACTGAGGGCCCCTCCCTCCATGGCTGCCCTGGGCCTCAGCCAGGCTGGCGGGCGGGCTGCCCGTGGGCCCCGGACAGCTGCTGCGAGGGCGCTGGCCAGAGAGCCTGTGTCAACGTCTCCCCTCCTTTGTATTCCAGCGAAGATGCCATGAGGAAGGCTGGAGTGGCCCACAGCAAGTCCAGTAAGGACATGGAGAGTCACGTGTTCCTGAAGGCCAAGACCCGGGTAAGCCCTGGGGGCAGCGCATGGGGGCAGGTGCCAGGCCGCGGGGGCGGGGTGGCCGCCCACTGCTGGGTGCTGCTCCGTGTCTGTGGGACAGCTGTGGGAGGGCAGTGGGTGGCCGCCCAGGCCGGCCTGTTGGCACCCTGTCCGTGCCCAGCTCCCGTGAGTCCTGTAGGGTGCTGTTGGGCCTTGGCAGCTCCTGTGGACAGTGCCCCGAGGCGGAAACACTCTGTCCTCAGGCTCAGGCCTCCCCAGGGGTCGGGCCCTGGCAGGTGGGCCCAGAAGGGCTCCCGCCCCTTTCGAAGTGGCGCAGGTGATGCCCGCGGGGGGTGTGGCCTTGGCAAGGACAGGCTGGGGGCGGCAGATCGAGTGATTGGGGCGGATCCTCTGTAAGTTCTCACAGGAACTGGGGCTGCCTGGGCGCCACGTGACCCCTCCTGTCATTGTGAATGCTCCCCAGGGGCAGAGCTGGCGGCTTGTCTGGGCCACCTGGCTCCGCCGAGCGCCTGGCCGCCCAAGCACGGGGCTGCAGCTCTGGGGCCCTCTGTGTCGAGAGCTCAAAGCAGTATTTACGGTCGGGTACTGGTGTGGGTGAGCCGGCTGTCGAGACGCCCAGAGCTCCATCGGGGAAGCTTGAGCCTGTCTGAATGTTTAGATGAGGTAAATACTTTCTGAAACGGGAAGGTAGAGCTGACTGGCCTGGGCTTGTAGATCAGCACACACGTTAGTGAGCACGTGTGGGTGGAGGCTGAGCCGCCCGTGCACACGGAGGATGGTAAGCATTTCTTCTTTTATAATAGCCTATCAAGCTCTGATTCACATATCGTACAATTCACCCAGTAGAGTCTGTGATCCAGTCGTCTTTAGGGCCTTCACAGAGTTGCGCAACCATCCCCATGATGCGTTTCAGAGGGTTTTCTTTTCTTTCTTTTCCTTTTTTTGATGGCACCGCTTGGCTTGTGGGATGTCAGTTCCCTGACTAGGGACTGAACCCAGGCCCTGGCAGTGAAAGCCCGGAATCCTGACCCTAGGCCCCCAGAGGTCTCCCTAGAGCATTTCCCCAAGAAACTCTGTGCCCATTAGCCTCACTCGCCATCGTCCTCAGCCCTAGGCAGCCACCTGCCTGCTTTCTGTTGCTTTCGGTTTGCCTGTCCTATCCTTTTCTTATAAATGCAATCGTAAGATACATGTTTCTGTGACTGGCATCTTAGTAAAGTATTTCCAGTGTTTATCCATGAACCATGTTGTGGCGTGTATTTCACTCTTTATTGTCGAGTAATATTCCATTGCATAGATGTAGCGCGTTTTATTTATCCATCCATCTAGTCAAGGCCATGGTTTCTCCAGTAGTCATGTATGGATGTGAGAATTGGACCATAAAGAAGGCTGAGCACCAAAGAGTTGATGCTTTTAAACTGTGGTTTTGGAGAAGGCTCTTGAGAGTCTCTTGGACTGCAAGGAGATCCAACCAGTCAGTTGTAAAGGAAGTCAGTCCTGAATATTCATTGGAAGGACTGATGCTGAAGCTCCAATACTCTGGCTACCTGATGCGAAGAGCTGACTGATTAGGAAAGACCTTGATGCTGGGAAAGATTGAAGGTGGGAGGAGAAGGGGGCGACGGGAGGAGATGGTTGGCTGGCATCAGCGACTCAGTGGGTGTGAGTTCGAGTGAGCTCCAGGAGATGACGAAGGACAGGGGAGCCTGGCATGCTGCAGTCCATGGGGCCGCACAGAGTCGGACACGGCTGAGCAACGGTGAATCCATCAGTTGGTACGCACCTGGGCTGCTTCCACTTTCTGGCTGTTGCAGTGATGCTACTTGGAACATCTGTGTGCCGGCTTGCCTGGGGACGCATGTTTTCATTTCTCTTTGGTGTATACCTGGGTAAGAAGTTGCTGGATCAGACGGTAGTTCTGCTTAACCTTTTGAGGAGTTGCCAAATTGTTTTCAAAGCAGCTGCACCATTTTTCACTCTCACTGGGGGCCTGTTTTGTTCCAGCTGCTCCATACCTCATCGGTACTTGTTACTGTTTTATTGCAGCCTTCATGGTCCTGTGAAGTGGTGCCTCACTGTGGTTTTTCAAGCTGATTCATCCGTGGCTGCGCTGGGTCTCCATTGCCATTGCGGCCTTTCCTGAGGTGCGGCACGTCGGGGGGGCGCCTCTAGTTGTCGTGTGCAGGCCTCTCGTGGCGGCGGCCTCTGGGTGCAGAGCACGGGCGCGCGCGTGCTTGGGCGTCGGTCGCTGTGGCTCACGGTTCTGGAGCTCAGGCCCAGCAGCTGCCGCGGCC
>NW_024070196.1:71284471-71287687 GCF_014754425.2 Oryx dammah | reverse complement strand
CTGCCGCGGCCTCTGGGTGTGGAGCACGGGCGTGTGCGTGTGTGGGCATCGGTTGCTGTAGCTCACGGGTTCTGGAGCTCAGGCCCAGCAGCTGCGGTGGCAGGCTCCGTTGCCCTGGGACACCTGGCATCTCAGACCAGGGATGGAACCCGTGTTGCCTGCCCTGGCAGGCCCATTCCTAACCACTGAGCCGCCAGGCAGCCCCTCGCTGTGGCTCTGACGTGCATCCCCAGCTGGCTCACTATGTTTATCAGTCATTTGTATGTTTTCCTTAGAGAAATGTTTGTTCAGACCCTTTGTCCGTTTTGAAATTGTCATTAGTGTTTCTGAAGAGCTCTTTTCAAGTTTTGGAAACGCCTCTCACATTGAGTGTGTGATTTGCTGGTGTTTGGGGGATGAGATGAGATGGGAGCCTTGGGGGGGCTTACTGGATTGTTTCCTCTGGAAACACTCCCCTTGTTGTCCAGTACTGTTGGTTGTCTGCTGCTGTGTGAGGAGCTGCCCCAGAGAATCGTGGCCTAGAGCGGTGGTGGTGTCTGTCCTGACTCTGGGTTGGGTCGGGGGTGGGGGGGTAAACACCTCTTGCAAGGCCCGGGAAGCAGGCACAGCGCTGCGCGCCCCAGGCTGCAGCTGGGGTGGCCTGGGCGCGCAGCTCCCAGGGGACTTGCCCAGGAGGTCTCCCACCTGGGGGCCTGCGGTCAGAGCCTGCCAACTTTCCTTCACTTCCTCCCATCTCGCAAAGCAAAAGACATCCAAACATCCAGTTTAATTCTTAACACCTGAATTCCAGCAGATGGGTCTGCTCTCTGTCTCAGAGAGACTGAGGGAAGCAGAAACCACAGTGCCTGGGGGTGTGTGATCACAGCTGGAGCACTCTGAAGACTGGGGGGGGGGGTAGAGAGCCGACCTCTGTGCCGCGTGTGTGAAGAGGCTCATCACAGCTGCGTGCGTTGCTGATATTTGCTTATCATTTGGTTGGTTATTTTTTTTGTTTGTTTTTTTGAAGTTCAGTAACTTTATTGGACCATCAGCAGTTCTCATCCACAGTAACCGTAGATTTTGAAAGTGGTGACAGGCACATAGGGAACCAGCCTGTAGAACTTGTTCGGTGGGTCTCCGCCATGCTTTCTGTACAGCCACACACGGATCGGTGTGGGGCGCTCTGCAGCCCCTTGGCCCACAGCTCCGTTGGGCCTGGTGCTGATGCACACGTCAGGGGGTCCCCCCTTCATGGTGAATTTCCCGGTTTCTTGGCGTGCCCAAGGGGCACGCTTCTTGAAACCCACTCCATAGGTGCGCTTGTGAAAGCTGATGGTGCTCTCTCTGGTCACCGCCTCGGGGACGCGGGGCCACCCTTCTCTGCGGGAGGTTTAGACGAGGCTTGTAGGAGAAGCGCCGCCCAGCTCTTGCGCGGGGTGTACTGTCCTGTGCTGTCTCTGGTTTGAAGCGTGAGTTCCCGTGGCGGGGGCCAAGGTGAAACCCAGGCACCGGGGAGGCCAAGAGCGTTGGACTTGGGAGGCAGCCTGGAGGCTTGTCAGAGGCAGGCCAGGGGCGCACAGACGGCCCGCCGGCCCGCCGGTAGGGATGCAGGGGCGCAGCCTGGGAGAGGGGCGGCGCGCGCACGGCTGAGCAGGAGGCCCCGCCTTCTCCAGCCCTGCCTATGGACCCACAAGCCCGCGGTCGGCCTTTGACTGAACCTGAAGACACCTTCCGCTGTCCTTGTTTGATCAGGGACAGTTACCGGAGGAGAAAAGCACAGCTGTGCACACCGAAGGCTGCAGGCGGCCTGAAAGGGTCAGCATTCTCCTCGCAGCAGCTGCGGACGTCTGCCGGAAAGGCCTGGGCGTGGCCTGGGCGTGGCCAGGGGCGTGGCCTGGGCGGCAGGGCCAGAGCCACCTCCCGCCCCCTGCCGTCGCGGGTGCCGGCCGGGCCTCCTGTTGCGCCACGCTGCGTCGGCAGGCTTCTTCGGTGCTCTCCGCGGGTTTTCGGTGGCTCTGTTCCCATGCTGAGAGGGTGCTTTACGAACACTCCGTGCAGTCCCTGGGACCATCTCCACTTAAGCCGTGAAGAACTGGGGCATGGGCCAAGCGGCGTGGGGCACCAGCTGGCTGGCTTTCTTTGTTCAATCTTAGTATTCAGTTTAAACTGGGCAAGGAGCCCACTGTCGTTTGTCACGCTGATCATTCTTTGTGTGTCTGGAATAGTTTGCGCTGTCTAAAGATAAGATGTGAAATTGCGTGAATGGCGACAGGACGCTTGGCAGAGCTCCGGTACTGCGAGCACCGGCCTCGAGGGCCTGCCCTGCGGCTCACGCAGCTTTCCGCACAGGAGGGGAGCTCGCACACAGACTCCGTGGAAGCTGACAGACTGCTCCCGTGGGAGCTCCAGGTCCTATCCCAGCTGAGTCTTGGAAGAGAACAGCTGCGTTGCCACGCGGAACACTGAAGTGGAACCCAGCCGCATACCATACACAGACATAAACTCAGAATGGAGAAAAGGTCTAAGAGTTAGGCTGCAGGACCCCTAGAATAAACCGTCGTGACCTCAGATTAGGCACTGGTTTCTCACGCGACACCAAAAGCACGAGCAGCAAGGCCTTCATCAGAACTAAAAACTATTAAGTGGATACGTGTGTGTGCGCGCCTGAGTCTCTGAAACCACCACAACATTGTTAATTGTCTATACCCAAGTGCAAAATAAAAAAGTTTAAAGTTAAAAAAGCTTAAAAGCTATTGTGTATCAAAGCACATCAGGAAGAGGGTAAAGAGGCCTATGAGGTCTGGAAGCACTTGGGAAGCACGTGTCCGCTGAGGGACTGCAGCCCACAGCACAGCAAGAACCACAGCTCCAGAACAGAAGAGGCCAAACGCCCAACTCAGACTCGGGCAGGAGGCGTGCATAGGTGTTTCCCCAGAGAAGACATTCAGATGGCCAAGAAGCACGTGAGATGTACAGTGTCACCAGTCATTAGGGAAAAGCGAATCCAAACCACCGTGAAGCGCAGCTTCACATTCGTGATGGCGGTAATAAAAATAGGCGAGTACTGCTTGTTCACCTGAGGAGTGCTGGCGAGAAATTGGAAGTATCAGGCGTTGATGGAAAGAGGGTCCAGCGGAGCAGCCGCTGTGGGAACGCTGGCAGTCCCTCAGAAGTTAAGCAGGTGACCTGGGTGCGCAGAGCGTGTGCGCAGAGCGTGTGCGCAGAGCGTGTGCGCAG
>NW_024070196.1:71264815-71284461 GCF_014754425.2 Oryx dammah | reverse complement strand
GTGTGCGCAGAGCGTGTGCGCAGAGCGTGTGCGCAGAGCGTGTGCGCGGATGCTGGTAGCACCACTCACTGCAGCCAGAAGGTGGGGCCCCCGCGCGCGCGCCGCCCGACTGTGGGGAGCCGGAATGCGGGCCGGCCGCGGGATGCGCTGTGCGGCGGGATGAAGCACGCATGGCTGGCCCGACGCGGCTGGACGTGGAAGCGTAATGCTGAGCGCAGGGACGAGGTCGCCAGAGGGCACGCGTCGTGCGAGGCGTCGGCATAGCGTGCCCGGAGTGGGCCGGTCGAGGGACAGGGTGTTTGCTTCCAGTAGCTGCTGCACAGGTTCCCCCAGACCCAGCGGACTCTGGGCTCGTGACTTCGGCCTCAGGGCTCAGGGCTCTCCCTGGTGGCCGTGGTTGCAGCCGGGAGTTTATCGGTTTGACCTGTTTGCTGCTTGTAGACTTTGGGAGCCTGATGCCCTTTTGAAATACCTTGTCTCTCTCTTTTGGCCCAGGCTGGCAGTGGCTCTGCCGTATGGCACTAACCCTGTGGGCCTCGTGTGTGTGTGGCAGAGCCCCCATCAGATGGGGGGTCCCCGCAGACCTTTCACCCCGTTCTGGCGTCTGTGAGGTGACCCAGAGGATTCCTCACATGCCTCGTCTCCTCGGCCCTGGCAGTCTGTCCGGCCACAACCTCAGCCTTCTCTCCAGAGCTCACATTCCTACATGAATCTCCTGGTTTTCATGTTGGTTTTTTGGTGACTCGGACAGCCTGGGAACTTTCCAGACGAGGCCCAGGCTCCCCTCCCGCTGCATTTGTTCCCCGGGCCTCCTCCTTCCTCTAGCATCTTCCTGCAGGCCGGCCGGCCCTCCCCCGCTCTGTTCATCGCCACACGGCCTGCGGCCCACGCAGCTAGACGTTTGCCCAGGGTGGCAGGGCTTCTCCCTGCTTTCGTTCCTGGTCATGCATTCTGCTTTCCCTGGAGCCCTCCCCAGAAGGACCTGGAACGTTTGCCTCTCTCCCAGCGTCCTGTTTCTGATGACATCTGTGTCTTGAAGACGATGCGAGCGTCCTCAGCAGCTCCTTCAGTTCCTCTGCGTCCTCAGTGACAGACTGCTCAGCACCGTGTTCCCAACGACCTTCCTGAGGCCTGGCTCGGTCCTGCCTGCCCCGTATTTCTTGTGACTGGGTGTTGGGTCAGGGGAGCGCAGTATGCAGGGGTCGTGTTAGCAGGAGTGCGTGGGAGGTGGTGCCTCATCGTTGTGTGTGTCTTGTGTACGGTATTTCTGGGTGTCTTGGTGTTCCCACAAGGCCACAGTTGGTCAGGAGTTGGGACAGGGACAGCCTGACTTTTCTATGAAGTATCCCGTCCACTTACCAGCTAATGATTCCATCGTGTAACTGGGTGCTGCAAACTGGTTCTTCCACATTTATTAGGTGGAATTTTCTTGCCAAGAAAGGCTTTCTTTCGTCCACCAGGGCTTCTTGGTTGCCTGAAACACAGTCTTTGGGGACCCTCAGGAACCCCTTTTTGTGGAACGGTGGCCGGGGGGTGGAGTTCAGCCGCTCCACTGCTGCGGTTGTGTCCCCACTGCCATCCACAGGCACGCTCCTGCTCCTGGGCCCGCCACAGCCCCGGTTTTTGGTGGTTTGCTTGCCTCTTAGCTCAGGGTCAGCTGTTGCTGTGAGGAGCCCTTGTTCCCGTGGAGGGTGAAATGGTCCTGGCGGCTTGCAGTGTGGGCCTGAGGCTGCTCAGCGCTTCTGAGCCTGTTGTGGGAGTCCTAAGGAGGCCTATGGTTTTGAAATGACAGCAATCTCAAAACCCCATAATTTCACATTGATGTTTCCAACTACAGTGTTTTACTTTCATCTTCAGCACGTATCTGTTCTCTGATGGGAATCTCTTGCCTTCTGATGTCGTTGGCGTAATTACTTCTTTAAATGACTTTCAGAATGAACAGACCAGTATCACCGCTAGTACTGGTAGCAAATGACAACGTGCGGGATGACGTTTAGGGCTTCTTTGCAGCTGGGTGGGTCCTTGAGCATGTCCCCCTTCCTCTGAGGACGTTCTTGCTTTTTGTGTTTTAAGATGATCAGTCCGAACCGCTTTTCCAGATGATTCCACACCAGCTTGTGTCGACTCACATGTTGGGTTGAGTTTGCATTTTTAAAAATTGTGCTTGTTCTTTTTGTTGGGCTTTGTCTTCAGTTTGGTGAAAGGTTTGTATACTTCCAACGTGAAAGCTGCCTAACAAGGCAGTACGTCTCCTTCCCAGCCTGCGTCCCGCTATCTCTGGGGTTTAGTTGTCGACCTGCAGCCTTTCCTGTGCAGATGTCAAGCAGAGCTGTGTTCAGACTCCCCGAGTCTCGTCCGGAAGGTCTGGCAGCAGAGCCTCTAGGGTGCAGCCTGGGGCGCTTCAGCTGCAGCCTCTGTCCGGCTCCTGCCTCCACTTGGTGAGGGGAGGCGTCCTCCGCCTTGTACGAGATGTGGACAGGCTGGGCCCAGCGTGGGAGCCGCGGGAAGCCTGGCCGCACGTCCCTGTCCTCTGTGCCCTGTGTCCCCGCACCCCCAGGTGTGAGGGGGCGCAGGTGGGTCTGTGGAGCGCGGGCTGCGCCATGCCCGGCCACACCCAGAGCCAGGGTGGGGGGCTGTGCACCTTCTCGCCTTTTCGAGGCTGCCCTAAGAAGGGCGCCTTGGAGCAGGAGTGGGTCCGTAGCCGGCGTGCCTGCTTGGGGGCCCGGAACTCGCCTGCCTGGGGAGGCCAGTCTGGACGGGAGGTCAGGCAGCCGCCCTGGGGGCTGGAGGGGCGGAGGGCTTGACCCACAGGAGCAGCCCGTGCCGGCCGCACCCTGTGCCCCTTCCCCCGTCAGGCGGCCGCTCCCCTCTCTGCCCCCCGCTCCAGGCCCCAGAGCCGCTGCAGCCCCGGCCGTGGGCAGCCTCCGCGGGTGCAGCCGCGGCGCCCTCGGCCCACCCGGCTCCAAGCACTCCTGGTTCTGTGCCGGGGCTTCGGGGACACGCGGCTGGGCCTCCTACCCCGTATCTTGTGTCAGAGGAACAGTGCTGCTGCTTTATTCTTAACTGGAGCGTAGTTGATCCACTCTGGTTTTGCCTCTGCAGCAGGGTGGGTTAGCTCTGCACACGTCTGTTCTTCCTTGTGTTCTTTCCCGCCACAGGGTGTCCAGTGCAGCTGCCTGTGCTCTATGCCTTGTCCATCCTGTGACAGTTTCCCCTGCTGGGCCCGGTCTCCCAGCCCGCCCCTTCCCTGCCCCCACCCCCCTGGCACGCCTGCCCGTGGCACGTCTGTGAGTCTGCGTCTGCTTCATAGCTCATGCGTTGGGCATATTTTGGATTCTAGATGTGAACGACGGCACGTGGGACTTGCTTTCCTCTGACTTGGCTTGGTGTGGTCGCCTCGGGGGGGAGGGGGGGCCGTGTTGCTGCGGCCGGCGCGGCTCCCTCCCCTTTGTGGCTGGCAGTCTGCCGCGCTCGCACCGCGCTTGCTTTGCCGCTGCTCTGTCGATGGACACTCAGCCGCTTCCCCGCCCGGGCTGTGCGCGTGCTGCTGGGTGCTGGGTGCGCGTGTCTGTCCGAGTCGCGCCGCGGGCTCCGGGGTCGTGGCCCTGTTTCCAGTTTCTTTGAGGAGCCTGCACGCCGGTCTCCATGGCAGCTGCGCCGGCTTACGTTCCCATCAGGGTAAGAGGGTTGGTTCCCTTTTCTCCACACCCTCTTCAGCATTTGTTCTTTGTGGATTTTTTAATGAACTGGTTGCTTTGTAACCGGCGTCCTCTCGATTTGGAAGTAGAAAAAGCTCAGCAGACCCTTTGGAGGTTTCTCTGACGGAAGTTGGCCTTACAGAGTCAGCTCTCAACCTGGCCGGCTCCCCATCCCCAGCTCCTCGCCTCGGCCACCTCGTTTCTGAGCTTCCTTCAGTCCCCGCTTGCCTTGCTCCCCACTTGCCTCCCTGCTGCCCTTCAGGGGCCAGCCTGCTCAGGTAATTTGGGGACTTCTTTCCTCCCAGAAGTTGAGAGGAATCAGGAAGCGGCGTGTCGAGCAGCCCTTGCTCACATCCCCACCCCTCGCTACCTGCCCTGTGGCCTCCTGGGCCTTTCCCCCGTTTTCCTCTGATTCCCCGGCTGAGGACATGCTGGCGGTGGTTTGAGGTGGATGAGGGCTCACGGGGTTAGAAAGTGAGTTACGTGTCGAGTTCTTGGAGACCCCCTTGGTGTATCGCCTGAGAGCCGTTCCCTGTGCCCTGCGGTGGGTACTGGTGAGGGCTGGCTGTGGCCCGGTGACTTAGGGGGAGCTTGAGAGAGCAGGAGGGCTGAAGCTCTGCCCTCTGTCTGCCTCGCCGGGTGGTCCAGCTTCTCTGAAAGAAGAGTTTCGGTACAAACATCCCTTCGTTGCCCCCAGGACAAGCTCACAGTAGTGATTTCCCAGGAACGCCTGGCAGTGAGTGTCCTTGGTTACAAAGAGGACAATCCGTGAAGGCAGGCCCTGCTGGGCGGGTCCAGCAGCACCGGAACCAGGAGGGCCGTGGGCGGGGGCCTTCACCTGCCTTCCCTGAGTGGCGCTGGGCCCTCTTGCCCTCCCCCAACCTCGCAGTGAGTTCACCAGGGGTGGGGGTGGCCAGCCAGATTTGCATGGAAATACCGCCTCAGTAGCGCAACAGCACCAGGCCGTGGGAAAAGCAGAAGTGCTTCTCCAAACAGAGCCGAGACTAAAGCGGCCCGGCCCTCCTGGGCCTGCTTCCGAGGTGCCCTGTGACGCTGAGCAGGCTCCGCTGTGGAAGGGGGGCTGTCTGAGGCGCCCCCCACCCTTGCAGGGTTTACAGCGGGCTGGAGGAGCAGCGGCTTCCGCTGTCTGGGCACCTTCCTGGCTTCTCTCTCTGTCTGCCTTTCTCTGGCCTGCGGGAACCAAGCTCTGCCGGCCTTTCCCGAGGGATGGATTCCAGAAGAGGCCGAGCTGGACGGATGGACAGACGCGCAGTCGCCTTCTCTGCCCCCAGGAGGATCTCAGAGGGGCTGGGGTGGGAAAGGGCATTGCCCCGCCTCACCTCTGCTCTGAGCTTCAGCTGCCCCCTGTCTTGCAGGACGAATACCTTTCTCTGGTGGCCAGGCTCATCATTCACTTTCGAGACATCCGTAAGTAAAACGTCACATCTCGATGGTGTGGTCGCCGCGGGAGGGCTGTTTGGACAGTGCCAGCTTTCTGGGAGCTGCTTCACGGCTTCACGCTCCGTCCCGTGTTGCCCAGCCTCCCAGAGCTTCAGCCTGGACCCTGCTGGTGTGGCCAGAGGGAGGTGTTAGTGTCCGGGGGTCTGTGCTGGACTGCTCCCGCTGCCTGTCTGCTTGACCTCCCCTCTTCAAGGACTGCCACTCTGCTCTCTAGGCGGTTCCTAAACGCGCAGAGTCCACCCTGGAACGCACACTTCCTTCCCTGATATCTGGGTTTTTTTCTTTGACCCACGGAGACTGGACCTAACCGTGTTCTCGTCAGGCTGAGCGCTACTGGGGCCAGCTTCCTCAGCACTTCCCGCGTGCTGCCCTGGTGAGGCCCGGCCTGCATCCCGGCTCCTCTCAGGGCCGTTCCGGGCTTCCAGCCACAGCGCCTGCTGCCGGCCCGCCCCTCCCACACAGCCCTGTGGGCCGTCTGTGGCTCCACCATCCCTCACCGCAGGCGCAGGGAGACGCCGGCCCCCCCCCTGCAGGGCCGCTGCGCCCTGCCACACTGACTTCTTAGACTGACTTCCCTCTCTTTGCCATCTTTGGGGCGGCCCCGTGGTGCTGGGAACAAGAGGAGCAGTCTGTCCTGGCAAGGGCTCGGCCTCACGGGCCGCAGGGCCCAATCGGGAGCTGGCCCTGGCACTTCCCTTGTCAGGGTTGCCCACGGCGGCCACCCCGGGAGAGGGTGGAACTGCTGTGGCCGCTCCCTGCCAGCGCCAGGGAGGGCTGGATCCAGCTTCTAAGCCGTCTTGGACAGACTCAGTTTCCTCATCCAGAAAACGTGGATGCTGCCCCGGAGCGGGCTGGAAACAGAGGGCTCTCAGCCCCCGGCCACCCTCAGCCTCCCCTGTGTCAGCACTGCCGGGGGTGGGGCACACGCGTACACGTGTGTTCACACGCACAGATGCTGAAGCCATCAAGTGTGTTCCGTCTAGTTTCTAGGCAGAGTCGGGTCAGGGTTAGTAATGACCTCTGGGCAAATGCTTCCTGTGCTGACTCAGCATGGAAGTATGTGATTGTAACATATTATTAAACAGTTATACATTAAACATTATAAAGTTTTAACTGTTTACTTTGGTTTCTCTTCTTTCTTCTTCTTTTTAACATAGATAACAAGAAGTCTCAAGCGTCTGTCAGTGGTAAGAGTTTCTCCTTTCTGAAGTTCTTCCCCACCTCGGAATGGGCGGCAGGGCGGGGATGCTGGGAGCTGTGGGCGGGGTCCCTCTGCTGGGAGGAGCAGGTTCCCAGAGGGACGCCACTCCCGCCCCCAAGCCCGCCGCCCGGCCACCCTGCCCCATTCCTCCGGGCAGACTCGCAGACTCGCATGGCGGTTGAGGTCTGTCTGGAATGTTGAGCTCCCCGGGAGGCAACCGGGATGCCAGGCGGTGCTCTCAGTGCAGTCGACCCGGGTAGCGTTTCGTAGAGAGCAGCTGTGAATTCATCTTAAGTTACAGAGTTTCTTTGCAAGTTGAGGTATCGTTATTTTTTAATGGCAAGGATTTATCGCATGGGAGCCCTGTTGATTTAGCCCAGGTCTCGCTGAGCAAGCCACCAGTGAAGCGGTTTAGGTGACCCTAGCGCCCAGGCGGGAGTAGCGAGGGGGCTGCTGGCCTTCCTGGGCTGCTCGTGCTGGGGGAGCAGGGGGGCAGGGCAGGGTCAGCACGCCCGGCCAGAGGGCGTCTGGGTTCTGGTGTTGCACTGGGTTCTGTGGCGCCGGGTTCTGTGGCAGGGTGCTGGTGGGGCCGCTCCGCCTGTGGGTGGCCGTGGGCCTGCTGTGACAGAGCCTCGGCTCCTCCCCAGGTCCTGGCTGCTGCCCAGCATCCAGGCCTTCCCACACTGGTTCTCGGGGCTTTTTCCCGAGAGCTGCTCCTCTGTGGGGTCCTGCCCAGACTTGGCAGAGGTGGGCTTCTGGTGCACACGGGACTTGTTAACTCTCTGGGGGGAGACCGGCCCCCAGGCTCTGCTGACTGGGGAAGGGCCCTCGACACTGTTTTCTCTGGGTGTGCCGTCGTGTCTCACCCCTGGGAGGGGCCTCCATCCAAGAGGGGCAGAGCCCCCAAAGGCTGGCTTGCCCCAGTCCCAGGCCGGCTCGCCCCAGTCCCAGGCCTGCTGTGGGCTGGGCTCCTGCCTGGAGGGGCCCCGGCCACTCAGCGTTTGGGGCACTGAGGGCATCAAGCCTGAGGTGGGAGGAAGCGTGGACTCAGGAAGGCTTCCTGGCCCACGAGCCTGGCCCAGGTCGGGGGCCACCACCCTGAGACACACACCCTGTGCCCCGCAGACCCCATGAACGCGCTGCAGAGCCTGACGGGCGGGCCCGCCGCGGGAGCCGCCGGCCTCGGCCTGCCTACTCGGGGCCCGGGCCAGGCCCTGGGCGGGATGGGCGGCCTGGGCGCCATGGGCCAGCCAATGCCGCTGTCTGGGCAGCCGCCTCCGGGCACCTCGGGGATGGCCCCCCACAACATGGCCGTCGTGTCCACGGCCGCTCCGCAGAGTGAGTACACGGGTGGAGCAGGGGACGCCCAGCCTCTGCCTCCAGAGGGCAGGGGGTTGGGGGGGTGGGGGTGCGGCCTGGGACCCCAGCCCCGGGGCCGTGCTCTGCCTCGGGGCTCCTCCGCCCCACCCCCTCCAGGGGCAGCAGTCCGGCTCCAGGACTGGCCCGGCCCCAGGCCTCCGAGGGTTGCGGAGGAGCCAAGCCCCGCGTGCCCCTCCCCCGCCCCCCACCGCAGCACACTGGTTGTGTCACCAGCGCCACCACGGTGCCGTGCACGCAGGCCGTGTGCACGTGCGTGGCCCGGGGAGGTCTTGTCGCGTGTGGGATGGAGTCCGCTCGTGGAGCCTCCCCGCTAGCGGGCCGTCCTGGCTGAGCCCTGCGCCCTGAGCCGGGCAGCCTGCTCTCGGCCTCGGTGCTCCCTGGCAAGTGTTGCCTCAGTGGAGCCGGGCGGTACGTGCGTCTTTGAGACTGGCTTTCTCACTTGGCATAGCGCCCTTAGGGCCCCCAGGTCGCGCCTGACGTTCTTCCCTGCTCACTGCTGAGGAACGTTCCGGGGCCGCGGTCCTTTCGTTCACTCAGCCTTGGAGGACAGGCAGGTTGTTTCGTTGCGGCTGTTAGACTAAAGCCAGTGTGAATGCTCGCGGACAGGGTGAGGTGTGCCCACGTGTCCAGCCTCGTGGCCCTCCCGGGAACCCTGAGAGCAGGCGGCCGTGGCCCCAGCCCCGTCCTTGGTCAAGTCCCCTCGCTTCTCCGAGGCCGGCCGCGCCCTCACGCCCCCGGCCGCCCCCACGCCCAGAGCTTCGTCCTTTCTCCTTACTGAGTCCTGCCTTGTGACGCCTGGTCCCTGCTTGGCTCTTCAGCTTGAGCTCCGTGTCCCCTCTCAGTGCAGGCGCGCAGGGCGGCGTTCGGGAGGCTGCTCTCTGCCTCCTTTTCGCGTAATACTCTGGTACACAATTGAATTTCTCTTCATCACAAACTTAGGTTTTATAGTAAAGTACAGGTCTGAATTGGACGAGCTTAGTGTGAGTCGCAGCCTCACTCCCGAGACCCCTGGCCCAGCGGGGAAGTGCTGGTGCCAGCCTGTACCCTCCCTGGCCCGACCTTGGCCGCATCCCGTGTCAGCCCCGGAGGAGCCTGGGCTCCTGCGCGGCGTGGAGGGCGTTGCTGTGGCCCCTGCCCTCGTGACTCACTGCTGCCCCCACAGAACCCCCTGCGACCTCTGGGGCCTGGTCTGCCTGAGGTAGGTGTGTGCCTGAGGGCACTTGCCACCCTTTTTCACACCTCGAACGCTGCCATGGAATTCAGGCTGCTCAGGCCCTAGTGCCGCGTCCCAGAGTATAGGCCCTGGGTCCAAGGTTTGACCAGGGCACCCAAAGGCAGTCAGCCCACTAGGCACCTCCCGGTGGCCTGGGTTAGTCACAGGAAGCACACTGCTGACTGTGGGTGAGGCTGGGCTTTTAAACTTGGCATATTTTTGTTCCTTGAAGAGTTTTATGTTGTGTGTTTGAGACCAACTTTAAAAATCAGCCCTGTTTTCTGGCTTTGGGGAAGATGGGTTCCTAGGAGCCCTGGCCCCGGACGGCTGGGTCCTGGGTGGCCTGTGTTTGGGCTGCGGGGTCCGTCCATGCAGGGAGGGTATAGTGCCCTTGGCATCCCCAGCTGTGCCGGAGACAGGGCTGGACTGGAGGGGAGTCGCCAGGGCAGGCAGTGTGCGCGGTCAGCAGGCTTGGAGGGAAGCAGGCTCACCTCCCGGAGGAGCAAAGACAGGAACCAGCTGTGGAGACCTCCAGGGCCTCAGCTTTGTTGGGTGTCAACGCAGGTGCGGAAGGAGGTGGGGTCTGGACTTCCGAGGGAGTGAGCGCCGTGACACTGTTGGGACGGGCCGAGCAGAGGCGACCAGTAACCGCAGGGAGCCTGTAGGCGTGAGAGGGGAGTTACTGGGAGAGAAAAGTGGTGAATAAGCAGGTTAGTTACAGCTGGAGAAAGAGCTTGTGGACTGGAAGCTGCCTTTGAAGGCGTTACCCAGAATGGAGCCTAGAGGAGAGGCCATGGGAGCAGGAGGCTGAGAGGCGGAGGCTGAAGTCAGAAGTGCGGCTGGCATCACAGGGCGGCCCAGAGCAGAGGGGGTGAAGGGGCGGCGGCCGGGGGGCCCAGGGCTCCACGCGGGTTCCACGGGCACCACACCCCAGCCAGCCCGTGTGCCGCAGGACACCAGAGCCCAGAAGGCGATCTCAACAGCCATCTGTTAAGGCGGGAGCATTCGGCAGACTCAGGGATGGAGTCAAAAGCCGCTTGTGATGTTAGCGTCCCAGGCACAGAGCCGCCAGCAGAGCTGAGGAGGCCCTCCCTGAAAGGGAGGTGAGCACACGGACATGCTTTCTTTCCCTCACCACCTTCTCTGGCCCCTCAGACCATCCTTCCCAAGATACCAGGTCTGAACAGGAAAAGCAGCATTTTCCATACAGGAGTGTCCACAGGCGTCAGTCCACGTAGTGACTCTCAGCAGCTTTGCACTCTGAGGGCTGTCTGGCAGTGTGGGACGGTCGGGCTGTCGCAGCTCGTGGGGGCGGGCTCCTGGCTTCCGACGGGCAGAGACCAGACGTGGTGCTGGGTGTCTTCCGTGTCCAGGGTAGCCCCGGCACAACGTGCTCTGGCTCCGTGTCAGGAGGGGCACGGCTGGGAATCCTTTTTGTAAACAGAGATTATCTCCGTGCCACGGTCCTCGGAGCTGCCCTCCACAGGTCCCCAGTCTGTAATAGGTCGTTTCATCCGGAGTCCAGCGTGGGGCGCGTCTTGCAGCCGAGGAGATAGAGAGCAGCAACAGAGCCAGGGTCCCTGTCGGGCTCCCGAGGCTGCGCCCTGGGCGCTTTCCTGTCCCGCCTCTCCCTGCAGGTGAGCGTGAGACAGGTGCCAAGCCAAGCCGTGTCAGCAAGAGGGGGTAGCACGGACCCGGGTCCGTTGAGTGCATAGAAAACCTGCTTTAAAAAATATTTAGAGAGGAGTCTAAGGTCCTCATATTTAGGGAGGAGGTTTAAATATGGATAAACTTTATACTTTTTAAAATTAACCATGTATAATAATTGTAACAGTCGTTGCTAAAACAATAGACAGTTTGTCAATTCCACATCAATAGGAAAAATTGGAGTGAGACGGACACTACAAACAAAAACCCAAGCATCCAACAAAATAGAACTCAAAAGAGGAAGAGAAAATGTCAATTATGTCAGTAAAGCTGAAAGACTTAGAAGGGGAAAGACAGATATAGATGAGTTGAAAACTATAGGTAATCGCTGTGAATGTGAAGAGAGAGGCTTTCCTGCTGAGGCTGGATGGAAACGAGAGGGGAGGGTACGGCTCCTTAATCCCGACAGGAGACCCCTGAGATAACACGCTGCAGAAGACTTCAGACAAGGACCCTCCTCCCAGAAAGTTAAGCAGACAGAAGTGATGAGCTGGGAGAACCGAAGGATGTGGTGGGAAGCGTGCTCAGGAAGGGGTCTGCAGGCCGACGCTTCCAGCTGAAGGACAGAGCCGTGCCTGCTGTGCTTTATCCAGCGTTCACAGGGGCCGCGTCAGTAGAGACGGGGTCGCCTTGGCAGCTGCTGAGGGCTGGCACGAGGGCCTGTGGTGTTGAGCTGCACCAGGTCGTGACCGTGGGGGTGGCCGAACGTCACCTGGTGAGAAAACGGTGCAGAGCTTAAACCGGACGCTCAGACGGGCGCACGTCTTCCTGCGTTAGGATATTGTAGTTTTACAAAGGGCCACTGTTGCGGCAAATTGGACAAAGGGACAAAGTGTCTGTGCTCCTCTTCATCTTTACTGAAGTACACAGAGTTCACGTTGGGCTTCCTAGGTCGCTCGGTGGTAAAGAATCTGCCTGTCAAGCAGGAGACGCAGGTTCCGTCCCCTGGAGCAGTACGTGGTGACCCGCTCTAGTATTCTTGCCTGCAGAATCCCATAGACAGAGGCACCTGGAGGGCTACGATCTGCGGGGTCACGAGAGTCAGATGGGGCTTGGTAGTTCACACACCCTTTTTTGCGCACTGGGAGTGCAGAGTTCAGGAGTAGATTCACGGCGTCGAATTGAAACATTTTCATCACCTGAAAAGAGACAGCATCACTGAAACTCTTGTGAATGCTTCATCCTTTTTACTTTTTGGCTGTGCCCTGCGTAGCCTGGGCTCTTAGTTCTCCAACCAGAGAGCAAACGTATATCCCTTGCAGGGGAAGTGCAGTCTTAACCACTGGACCAGCAGGGATGTCTCTGACTGGTGGTTTTTATCAGCGTTATTTCTAACCACCATGAAGTGGACACAACCCAGATGTCCATCAGCTGATGGACAGGTAACACAAAACGTGGGGAATCCATTTAGTGGAGTACTGCGCGGCCCCAGAGAGGAAGGGAAGCCTTACGAAGGCAGCGCTGAGGGAAAGGAGCCGCTCACAAAAGGCCCCAGGTGTGTCCAGAGCCGGGGGCTCCATCGAGGCAGGAAGCAGACAAGTGGTGCCGCACTGGGCCTCCTGGTTGGCGTGTTCCTTCCTGCCCCTTCATTACGGTAGAGTTTGTCCAGTTCCTACAGGGTGAATCCAGTTACTACAGAGTAGATTGGGCTCCTGTGGAGTGGATCAGGTTTCTGTCAAGTGGATCACAGCTCCTGGGGGGTGGATCACAGCTCCTGGGGGGTGGATCACAGCTCCTGGGGGGTGGATCACAGCTCCTGGGGGGTGGATCGCCATCACTGTGGGGTGGATGTTGGTGGTAGGTCCTGTCATTGGCACCCCATCCCTCCCGCGCTGGCGGGGGTGGCGCCTCCCCCGCCTGCGCCCAGGACCAGCGCCTCCCCCGTCTGTCCGCAGCCCAGTTGCAGCTCCAGCAGGTGGCGCTGCAGCAGCAGCAGCTCCAGGCGCAGCAGCAGGTGGCACTGCAGCAGCAGCAGCAGCAGCTCCAGGCGCAGCAGAGCGCCATGCAGCAGCAGTTCCAGGCAGCGGTGCAGCAGCAGCAGCTCCAGCAGCAGCACCTGATGAAGCTGCATCAGCAGAACCAGCAACAGGTGCAGCCTCGTGTCCCCGGGCCGGGCGGGGGCTCCTGGATGCAGGCAGCCACAGCGAGGCGACCCTCTGCGGGAAGGCTGGGTCCTCCGAGCACGCGCAGGCCTCCCGTCCACCCTGTCCCTGAGAGCTCTGGGGTCTGGACACCGTACTAATCGTCCCACACGGGTGGCCGTGTCGCAGGAAAAGCTCGTCTCACGTGGGGTCTTAGTCACTCTCCTGATGGGTTAAGCATCTCCTACTCCAGCCTGTTCTGGGTTGGGGGAGGGAAGCCCCAAAGGACCCACCCTTGGCCGCCTGCTCCTGGCCTGGGCTTGCGCCTCCTTTCCCACGCCCCTTCTCCTGGGGCTGAGAGGGCGTCTTCAGGCCCACCTCTCCTCCTCATCCTGAAGCTGGTCCTGTGCCCACTTTCGGGGCCACACAGGCACCCCTGGAAGGGGCTCTGGACGTCTGTGGTCAGCCGAGCGTTGCCCAGCTTCTCTGGGGCTGTACCTACACCTGACCCCTTACCACGCCCTCCGGACCCTTTCCTGGACCCTGCCTGTGTCCCCTCAGGCCTCAGATGGGCCAACATCCGTGGCCAGGGCCTTGTGACGCTGGGAGTCCCTCTGCCCCCCAGGAGCGCCGCTGGGCCAGGCCACGAGCTGACAGGGCTGCTTATTCCGTCCCAGCTGCAGCAGCAGCAGCTACAGCGCATGGCACAGCTGCAGCTGCAGCAGCAGCAGGCGCTCCAGGCCCAGCCGCCCATCCAGCAGCCGCCGCTGCAGCAGCCGCCGCCCCCGCCCTCGCAGGCCCTGCCTCAGCAGCTGCAGCCCCCACAGCACCACCAGGCCCCGCCACAGCCCCCACCGCAGGCACAGCCTCAGCCTCAGCCGTTGGCATCACAGGCTCCAGCCCTCCCTGGGCAGATGCTGTACACCCAGCCGCAGCTGAAGCTGGTGAGTAGCCGGTGGCACGCGGCCGGGGCCCTTCTCCCGGTGTCCCCAGGGCTGTGGATGGCAGGCCCTCTTCCGGCACCAGGGCTCACCCTGGCACCCCCACCCCGGCCCCCATGTGCCGCTCAGCAAAGGAGCGTGCGTCCCACCAGCTGCCGCACCGCGTGGCAATGCCCCTCCTGCCAAGAGGCACCTTGTCTTCTCAGCAGCCTGGCTGATTTGGTGGAGGACAAGGGCATCGTAAGGTTGTGGGTGAGAAGGTGCATGGCAGCACCTGCATTCTCACTGTGGTGGAGGGCATGCCACCTGGCCGGCCCACAGACCGCTCGGAGTTCTGTTCTGAGCAGAGGTCGTGACCATGTTTCTGAGGAAGGCGTACGACGTTACCTTGTCATGTGGCGTGAAGCCGCTCAGTCGTGTCCGACTCTTTGCGACCCCATGGACTGTAGCCTCCCAGGCTCCTCTGTCCATGGGATTTTCCAGGCAGTAGTACTGGAGTGGATTGCCATTTCCTTCTCCGGTGGATCTTCCCGACCCAGGGATGGAACCCAGGTCTCCCGTATTGTAGACAGGCGCTTTACCGTCTGAGCCCCCAGGGAAGTCCTTATCTTGTCGTGCATCTGTACAAAAGCAGACCCATGTCTGTAAACCGGGACATCACGTGGAAGACAGCATTGTACCCAGCCGGGGACGTTAGCTGTGTCAAGAGCCATTTTAATGTGTCTTGCGGCTGGCTTCTTGCTTTTTGTCCTTTGCTCTTTGCCCTTCACTGGGTGAGGTCGGGCAGAGCTGCACCGGCACCATGTGGTGGGTGACTGGAGGCCCCACGGCGCAGGCTGCAGCGCTGGGGGTCCTGAGCAGGCTCCCGTCAGCAGGAGCCCGCTGGCCTAGGTTCCCTCGAGGAATTGGGGCTGTGGGCAGGGCTCTCGCAGGCCGTCAGCGCCCTGGGCTCACTGCGGCAGCTGGTGGTGGCCGTGTGGTGGTCCATCGGGGCAGACTTCTCACTGGAGTCGGAGGTAGGGCTCAACTCTCCCCAGGCTGGCATGGGCACTGCCGACGAGCCACGGGTAAGGGTCGACTGGCAGCGGACGTCAGCCAGGGAAGCGGCGGGAGCCCCTCGGCTGGACGCCAGGGTGCCCCACCCCTGGCCTGGTGGCTGCAGGTCGCTGCTCCTTCCTCTGCAGGTCCGGGCTCCAATGGTGGTGCAGCAGCCGCAGGCGCAGCCCCAGGTCCCGCCACAGACAGCGGTGCCCCCGGCCCAGGCCTCGCAGATAGTGGGTCCCGGAGTCCAGGTGAGGGCCCCGCGCCGAGGCTCTGGGGGCGCCAGCCAGTGCCCGTCACCCGTGGACAGCGAGCTTCTGGCTGGATCAGGCCAGTCCCGGGGTCCTCGGGGCAGCTCTGCCTGGCGTGTCTGGGTTTGAGCTGCACAGGGTGCGTGCCACGCCCACCCCGCGCGCCCCAGGTCTTCCCTCTTGCTTCCTTCCCCAGTGTGATGGCGGCGGGGGTGGTGGGCGGCGTGCTCTCTTCCCGCCTCAGCTCTGAGCACGGAGGTGCTCCAAGGATGAGGTGTCTGGCTCTGGCAGTCAGCCCTGACTTCTGGGACTCACCCCTGGGTGCCCAGCCTCCGCACATCAGTGTCGATGGGCAGAAGGGCCTCCCGTCCTTGTCCAGCAGCAGCCAGTCTCTTTGACTGGGGTGGGAGGCCAGGCCTTCTCCACAGGCTCCCTCGTCCCCCAGCCTGTGTCCAGTCCTGGCCTTGGTTCTTCCTGGCTCCGCCCACAGCGGCTCAGGAAGGCGTTGACTCAGGTGTGCGGTGGTGAGACCCGTGGGCCCACAGGCTTCCACCCCCCCTGTGGCTGTGTCAGCCGAGCGCCGTGTCTGGGTGGGGATGCCGCGTGTCCCTTAGAGTCCAGCCTGGCCCTGTGGCTCGAGTGCAGGGGAGCGTGCCGATGAGGTTCCCGCAGCCTTAGGAGGGGCTCTGTGGCCCCACACCCCCTCCTCGGCTCACCCACACGTGGTCTCGTGTGAAGCAGGCCGCCCGCATCGCCTCTGCAGCCAGGGCAGGAATGCGGCCCATGAGCCCGCGTCGGCCACCTTCTCTGCCCCCACTCTATCCCAGCCTCGTCCGCAGGCCTCCTGGGGCTCCCTGCTCTCTGCGTGCACTCCGTTCCCCTTCCCAGCGGCCACGCTGCCTTTGCTTCTGCTGGAGTTTGGTGCAGCCTGCGTGGCGCTTGGTCGCTTCGAGGGTGGCGTGGGTTTGTGACCTCTCCCCCGGCGGAGTGCAGAGCTGACAGCGGAGCTGAGGCGGGACGTGGGGTGCAGCAGCGGGGAGGGCGGGGTCGCCCCTCTGAGGACCGGCCTTCGGGACGGTGGGGGGGGGGTGTGCCCATGGCCTGCGTGTGCTGGAGGCCAGGCTGGGTGGCCACGCCCCAGGCTCCCTGGTCTGCCCACGGGGTGGGGCGCTCGCGGGTCCCGGGACCTGGTGGGCTGGCTTCAGTGCACGCTCGAGGCTAGCAGCAAGTGGGCGTGAGAAGACCCCTGGGGGAACGTCTGCTTCCTCAGCCCTTTGCATCCTCGGTGGCAGCGGACAGGTCTGACCCAACACTAGGAAGTCAGCGTGGGTGGGGGAGGTGGGGCCGAGGGGGCAGACAGGAAGCGTGGGTGGAGAGCCCGCTTGGCGGCTTTTCTTTCCTCCTCACGTTTCCGCAAAAGTCAGGCTCTCCTGGACTCAGTCCCCAGGTCCGCGTTGCCATTCGTGGCTGTGCACCTTTCCTCTGGAGCGGGTCCTTCCGGCCTCAGTCCCCGTCTGGTCTGGAGGGGTTTGCTGTTAGCAGTGGTGGGTGGCGCTTCTCGGAGTGACTCCGGGGCACCTGGGGCCTCGGTCCCGACTGGAGCCTGGGACCCGGGTGTCTGAGGACGACCGGGCCCCCATCTGGACGCCTGGCTCCGGCGGGAACTCCCGCGAGAGTGGCCCGAGGCCGCGGACTAGGACACAGGGGCACGCCCCACCCTTCCACCAGCTCCGCCCCCTCCACCAGCTCCGCCCCCTCCACCAGCTCCGCCCCTTCAGCTCCGCCCCTCCACCAGCTCCGCCTGCGGGGCGGGTGTTTCGATTCCCAGGGATTAGTCTGCCTCCTCCTCTTCGTTTCGTTTCATCCTAACCGTTTTGAGCACAGGCAGGCCCAGCTCTCCAGGGACCAGCCTAGGGCCTCAGACCCCAGACTGAGGGCTCTCATCAGGGCAAGCCAGGCCGGCCTTGATGTCTCCAGGGGTGCAGTTGACGAGGAGGGCGCTATCAGCTCATGCTGGGACACGGGGGGCAGCGGGAGGCTGCAGTCGTCCAGGGAAGGGTGGGCAGAGCCGGAGGGGCCTGGGCCAAGCCGTGCTGGGGGAGCGGGCGGGGAGGGTGGCCTCGGGCAGCCTGGTGGGATCCGGGCTCCTGTGAGCGCTCCTCCGTCTTCCCTGACTCAACTGAAAACAGCCACCAGGCAGAGTGGCCCTCAGCCGGCATTTGCGGCACCGCTGCAGAGTGCAGGCCAGGGCTGCAGAGTGCGGCGGGCGGGCTGGGGGGCGGCTGGGAACTGCCTCCAGGGAGACGCTCGGCACACAGGAGGTGGCCGCAGTGTGCCGGACACCCCGAGTGAAGCCAGCGGGGCCTGCGGAGGCGTCCCGTGCGGTAACGGGCCAGGCTCTGTGCACTCTCTGCAGGCTCTGCGCGGGGCAGCTCTGGGGGCCTATCCAGGGCCTGGTGGGCCGCCGTCTGCCCGGCTGGGACTAGCGCCTCTCGTGTCTGGGTAGAAAGCGGTTTCCACACGCTCGCATTCCTAGTTCTGGGCGTGTGACCGCCTCCTTCAGTGTTCACAGACAGATGTGGCGGCGTCCTAGTGGGAGTGGGGCGGGAACCCGCCGCGTTCGCTCGACAAGGGCTGCAGGGAGCGGGTGACCCTGAGTGCTCCGCGCGCTCCCCTCGCGGCTGTGGCCTGGGCGCTGGCGAGGGAGACGCAGGGCAACGGCATGGCACAGCCTCCGCGATGCCCCGCTGCCCGGCTTGTCCTTGGGGCCCAAGGGGTCACGGAGGCTTTGGGAGGTCAGCCCACTCGTCACTGTGCGTGGTCCTCGCTGGTCTCCCCTGCCTGCAGGCTCCCACACACACGCGGCAGGGGCCTGGCACGTCGTGTCCCCCACTCAGAAGTCGCTGCTAACCCAGGGCCAGCAGTCCAGCCCTGCCGCCAGCGTGCGGGCCGCGTGTGTGGAGGGGCGCACCGCGTGGGTGTTTGAGAGGCGGCGGCAGAGGGGCCGCGGAGGTGCGCGGGGCGGCTCAGCAGGCGCGCCCTCCCCGCAGGTCAGCCAGAGCGGCCTCACCGTGCTGTCGTCCCCGTCGCCGGGCCAGCAGGGGCACACCCCGCAGTCGATGCCGCCTCCCCCGCAGCCGCAGCCGTCCCCGCAGCCCGGCCCGCCCAGCTCGCAGCCCAACTCCAACGTCAGGTAGGCCCGGCCGGGGCCCACCACCCCCGCCTCTGGCCCTGGTCCCGCCCCCCGGCTCACCCGCCTCCTCTCTGCCAGCTCCGGCCCCGCCCCGTCCCCCAGCAGCTTCCTGCCCAGCCCCTCGCCACAGCCTTCCCAGAGCCCAGTGACGGCGCGCACCCCGCAGAACTTCAGCGTCCCCTCCCCAGGACCGCTGAACACCCCCGGTAAGTGGGGCGGGGGTCGGGCACAGCCACGCCCTCCGTGGGCGGGGCCGCGCTCACCAGGCCGCGCCCTGCAGTGAACCCCGGCTCCGTCGCGAGCCCCGCCGGCTCCAGCCAGGCCGAGGAGCAGCAGTACCTGGACAAGCTGAAGCAGCTCTCCAAGTACATCGAGCCCCTGCGGCGCATGATCAACAAGATTGACAAGAATGAAGGTGCGCGCGGGCGGGGCGGGGCGGGGCGGGGCCGGCGGGCGGGGCGGGGCGGGGCCGCGGCCGTCTCAGGGTCCGCCTCCCCCCCAGACAGGAAGAAGGACCTGAGCAAGATGAAGAGCCTGCTGGACATCCTGACGGACCCCTCCAAGCGGTGAGCCTCGGCGCCCAGCCTGTGGGGACGGGGCTGCTCCCACGCTCACAGAGGGTCCCACCCAGTGGTCCTCACGGCCTTCTTGCTGGCCTGGCCCCCGACGTGCAGGTGGCCTTGGCCTGGAGACGGTCCCAGTGCCCGTGTGTGCAGAAGGGGCGCTGAGCTCACAGGCGCTGGCCGTGGGAGGGACCGGACCCTCTGAGAGGGGCTCAAAGGCAGGGCCACACCCTCACGTCCCTTGCTTCTCCCACGGGCCACAGAGCTGTTGAGGCCAGAACTCAGCCAACATCCCCTTGCAGGTGGTCTGGCCTGAGGACCCTGCCCTCTCCTGGGGCCTTTGGCTCAGGCCAGGCCCCCTTCTGGAACGTCCTCCCTGTTCTGCTCACCTGGGCAGAACGCTGGGCACTGAGGGGTCCTGTGGGGGGTGGACGGCCCTCCGGCCTCTCAGCCGTCGTCGGGTGGGGGCAGGGGCCTGGCCTGCATCCTCCCTTGGCCTGTCATGGTGTGCCATGTCCTGGGCGCAGGGCCGCCCTGCCTCACACAGCCTGGGAACAGCGTGTGGGCCGGCGGGCTCCTGGGAGTGGTGCCGGGGCCCAGGCCCCAGTCCGCCCCATCCAGAGGAGGCCGGACCGTCCGTGGCTGGGTAGAGACCTGGGAGCTCTTGGCTCCCTGCCCCGACCTGGAGGGCCAGCCCTGCCTCCCTCCCTCAGGTGTCCTCTGAAGACGCTGCAGAAGTGTGAGATCGCCCTGGAGAAGCTTAAGAACGACATGGCGGTGGTGAGTGCGCTGCGCCTGGGGGTCGGGGCATCCCTGCTGGGCCTGCGCTGGGCCTGGGGGTCGGGGCATCCCTGCTGGGCCTGGGGGTCGGGGCATCCCTGCTGGGCCTGCGCTGGGCCTGGGGGTCGGGGCATCC
>NW_024070196.1:71263184-71264805 GCF_014754425.2 Oryx dammah | reverse complement strand
GGGGCATCCCTGCTGGGCCTGCGCTGGGCCTGGGGGTCGGGGCATCCTTGCTGGGCCTGCGCTGGGCCTGGGGGTCGTGGGCATCCCTGCTGGTCAGGGCTCACCATGGCCTAACCACGACCCGGAGCCTGCAGTTCGAGGGGGCGGGGGCCGTACCCAGTGCCGTGGGTGAGGTGAGGACGCGGGGGAGCCTCTGGCTGCGGCCTCGTAGTGCACGGCTTTCGTGGCCCGCGGGCCTGGCCTGGCTGCCCCCGCCTGTGGTCTGGAGCTTGTGGGGAGGCCAGGAAGGCCGGCTGGGCGAGGACGAGGGCCGGGGCCCGCGAGTGGGCTGCTGACCCCGCCATCCTGCCGCAGCCCACGCCCCCGCCGCCCCCAGTGCCCCCCACCAAGCAGCAGTACTTGTGCCAGCCGCTGCTGGACGCCGTCCTGGCCAACATCCGCTCGCCCGTCTTCAACCACTCGCTGTACCGCACGTTCGTGCCGGCCATGACCGCCATCCACGGCCCACCCATCACGTGCGTACCTGGGGCTTGGCGGGCGGCTGGGCCAGACCACGGCCTGGCCAGGGGGTCAACACGGCTGCCTCCTCCAGGGCCCCGGTGGTGTCCACCCGGAAGCGGAAGTTCGAAGAGGCCGAGCGGCAGAGCATCCCCAACGTGCTCCAGGGGGAGGTGGCGCGGCTGGACCCCAAGTTCCTGGTGAACTTAGACCCTTCGCACTGCAGCAACAATGGCGCCGTCCACCTGATATGCAAGCTGGGTGAGTGCTGGGCCGGGGCTGGCGGGGCCGCCTGCTCGCCCAGCCCAGCCCTCCTGGAATCTGCCCGCTGTCCTCCTTGGCCCACAGGCGAGAGCATGAGCACTTGCCTGGGGCCTGGCTCTGAGCCTGCATGCTCTCATATCCGCCCCCACGCACGGAAGCCCCCTCCCTCCCGTCCAGCTGCAGCTCCACGCCTGAGGCCCCGAGGGAACGGGAAGCGCGGGGGTCGGTGCCTGGGCTCCGCACTGGCCTCTGCGGGGCCTCCAGGCCTGGTGGGCACTGCCGGGTCACAGGTGGCGCCTTGTGTATTGCAGATGACAAGGACCTCCCCAGCGTGCCGCCGCTGGAGCTCAGCGTGCCCGCCGACTACCCCGCCCAGAGCCCACTGTGGGTCAACCGGCAGTGGCAGTACGGTGGGTGACCAGGGGGCAGGCACCCGGCGTTCCTCTGCAAGCCCCCGCCCTCCTGAGGCCCCCCTGCCCTCTGCCTTGGTGGACAGAGCAGGTGGCCGCGCAGGCCCACGAGGAGGGAAGTCTCCCTGCCCACCACACCCCTGCAGTCCTGAACAGCTGGCTCAGGGCTGAGGCTGGCCCAGCAGCCCCTGTGGGCCTCTGTGAGGCTCCTGGGGACCCATCTGGGGGACAGGCCCCGAGAGCACCCCGTTGATAGAGACGTTTCTCCCCAGGCTCAGGAGGGCTGGCCTGTAGAGGACCAGGCCCTGAGGGCAATCCCCAGTCCAGCTGTCCACTGGCATGTGGGAGCTAGCACCCAGGCCTCAGGCTGGGGAGGGCAGTGGGGGTCCTGGCGGAGGCTCCCGGCCACCCTTCTCTGCAGACGCCAACCCCTGGGGAGGGCAGTGGGG
>NW_024070196.1:71261061-71263174 GCF_014754425.2 Oryx dammah | reverse complement strand
TCCTGGCGGAGGCTCACGGCCACCCTTCTCTGCAGACGCCAACCCCTTCCTGCAGACAGTGCACCAGTGCATGGCCTCGCGGCTGCTGCAGCTTCCTGACAAGCACTCGGTCACGGCCCTGCTCAACACCTGGGCCCAGAGCGTCCACCAGGCCTGCCTCTCAGCCGCTTAGCCGCACCGCTGCTGCATGTCCGGCTTCCGCCCTCCGGGGGCCACGGGGCAGCTGGCAGCCTCCTCGGCCCCGTGTCGGACGTTCCTCGATGCTGGCTTCCTTAGAGAGCCCGGACCTTGGTTAGCTCTTCTGCTTTCCCTCCGCCTCGGGACCAGCTACAAACTTCCACGCGTAGAGAGGCCCCGGTCACACCCCGGCCCTGCGCTCGCGGGCTGCTGTCCCCTGCGGGGCCCGTGTCTACTTGGCACTGTGGGGTCCTGCGTGAGCCTCGCTTGTGTGTGCCGGAAAGCCTTCTGCTGTTTCCCGGGGGGCGTGCAGGACATAGGAGACCCTGAAGACGCACGCACAGCTCTCTGGCCACAGTCCGGGGTTGGGCGCGCCACGGGGTGCCCCGGGGTCGGGCGCTCGCTGCAGGGCCCCACCACCACCAGGGCCTCACACCCCGCCACCCTCCTCCCGCCAGGCCTGGCGCCCGCCCGGGTCAGGACGCTGTCCTCAGACCCAGCGTTCTGAGAGACTGAGGCTCCTGCCAGGGCGCTGGCCAGCCGGCCCCCTGCTGAGGAGAGGGGCCCCTTTTTGTATGTGCATTCCTGTGTCTTCTGTGGTTCTTATAATAAATTTATTATTCCTGTGTCTGCCATGGGTTTGTCACTGTGTCCCCCTGCCTCCCCTCATGAGTCCGGGGCCCTCTGTCCAGTGAGGGGCGCTGCTGGGGCGGAGCGAGGTCCCCCACTGTGGAGGGGGACGTCCAGACTCTGTGGGGCTGGGAGGACTGCCCTGCCAGGCAGGGGTCCAAGCCGAAGCTGTCACTCTGGCAGATGAGGGTGTCCTGCGGCCATTGCTGGGCGGGCCAGCATCCCGGGGAGGACCTTGCCCTGAGGCCATGGCCCCGGCCCTCGGTGGAGGAAGGTGGGCCGGGCAGGGCTGCTCACCAGCTGTGCGCGCCGGTGGACGCAGGACGGTGTCGCGCGGGTGCCTGGCAGGCAGCCCCCTGCGCTCGGGGAGGAGCGTGCAGGCCGTGCCTCCGCTGCTTTTCTTCCAGGGCAGCCACCCGCCGCCAGGCGCAGAGCCAGGATGAGGGACGAGGCTCGAGACTGGGGGAAACGAGCTTTATTCCAGTCTTCAACAGGCTCATGCTTATTCCATAACACGTGCGTGAGAACGCAGGATAGCAAAATACTGAGGGAGAAGCTAAACAGTTCCCAGCCCCGAGACCACGTGCAGTGTCCGCCGTGGGCCTGGTCGATCGGAAGCTGGCTTGGCTGACGCACGCCGGGGCTCCGTGGGGCACAGTCCCGCAGGGTGGTGGCTGGGCCCGGCACTCAGAGTACCGAGCGGTGCAGCCGCCGGCCTTGCACCGCCTGCAGCCGCCGCTGCCGCTCTGCGAAATTGCTCTTGAGGCTCTGCTTCAGTGCCGGCAGGATGGCATGCTCCGCCACGGGCGCCCGGCTCAGGGTCAGGCTGGGGGCGGTGGAGGTCACTGCAGGCCCCCTCCCCACCCTGCAGCCCCCGGGCGCAGAGGCTGCCCGCCTCCCATCCTGGCAGGACTTACCAGTTCTTAGAGATGCCCTTGGCGGTGACCTTGGGGAGCTGCATGGCCCCCAAGTGCAGGGCCTCCTGGTCTCTGGAGAAGGGAGTTGGCCGTGAGCCCCAGATGAGTGGGCCCAACCATGCCCCTGCAGCCTCCCGGCGCACCTACCTGGGGGAGCTGGGCCCAGCCTCCTCGGGGCCGGCCCTGGGCCTCTGGCTCCCTTCCAGGAGCGACCTGAGGTGCTGCAGCTGAAGGCAGGGAGGAGAGGTGCCCTGGGTGGGGTGGCGGGGCGCCCCTCCCCTTCTCGCCCCTCCCCTTCTCCCCCCTCCCCTTCTCCCCCCTCCCCCCTCCCCCTCCCCTTCTCCCCCCTCCCCCGGGGGGGGGGGGGGGGGGGGGGGGGGGGGGGGGGG
>NW_024070196.1:71206883-71260661 GCF_014754425.2 Oryx dammah | reverse complement strand
CCCCCCTCCCCCCCCACCTCCTGTGCCTGCAGGAGGTTGGCATTCCACAGCTGCCGGATGACGAGCTCACACTGCTGCAGCGTGGCGGGCTTGCGCAGGGGCAGGGGCAGGCCCGCCGAGGGGGGCGCCCCTGGCACCTGCCTGCCCCTGTGCTGGCTGCCCGCCGCCCAGGGGGTCACTGCGTCAGCGCTGCCTGCGTCTTCGTCCCTGAAACAGTCATGAGAGCGGCCAGGGTGGGGGCAGGGGCGGGGGCAGCCTGCCGTGGGTGGTCTCACCAGCTCTCAGGGCGGCACTTGCTCCAGAGTGGGGAGGGGTCATCTCCACAGCCTGGCTCCCTTCTGTGCCCGGCAGCAGGCCCACCTCTTCCTCCCCTCACAGCACACACTGAGGGGTGGGTGTGGTCGAGCTGCCCGGGGTCCAGCGCGGGGTGCCCACAGGCTGCAGAGAAGCAGGGGTGGGCCCGCTGGCCCAGCAGACAGCAGGCAAGTCCCAGGGAGGCCCTGCCCTGATGCGCTGACCCTGTGCCCTCCAGAGCCCAGCATGGTTCCTGGGGGAGCCCCAGCCAGACTCGGGGTCCTCTGGGTGAAAAGCAAGCTAATGTGGAAGCCTGGACGCTTTGCTTCTGTGTTTGCAAGCATGCTGCTGCCAGCCCCTCCTGCAGATTCAGGCCAGTTCAGGGGGCCTGCTGGATCCCGGGGAGGGGAAAAGGCAGTGCCCACCAGGTGGGCCAGCCCAGCCTTCAGGAACTTGCTTCCCGCTGGAGACCATTTGAAAGGGCTATGCCGTGGGCGGGTTCCAGGCTGTGAGCCTGCCAGGCACACCGTCCCGAGGGCGCAGGGAACCTTACTTGACAGGCCCCTGCACCCCGAGGGCCTTGTCCACCCTGCCTCCGTGAAGCAGGGAGGCGACCGAGGTCTCCAGGTCCGGCTGCTGGGGGCCTTCAGCTTTCCAGTCTGGCTTCTTAGAGGACCCGGGCTGGGGCTTTGCCTTGCCCTGAGAGCTGGCTGCAGGTCAGACCCAGACAGGGCCTTGTCACCGGGCGTCAGTGGGCCCCGTGCGCCCGCGGGGCCCCGCCTGTCCCTCGTAAAGGGCACAGGGGAGCAGCCTCCTTCTGGGCGGGGTGCTGGGAGGCACAGAGGCAGGGTGGGGCAAAGCCCCCGTGGGGTCTGAATGTCCTGAAGGGGCCACAGTGCTGAAGGCTGGCTGCCCCAGCAGCTGAAGCAGGGAGAGAGCCCCACACGCCCTGCAGAGTGGTCCCGTGGGCCTTGGCAGAGCTCGGGGCCGGGGGTGGGGGTCGGCCAGCAGCCGTTCCCTGACTCTGAACCCCATTTTGGGCAAAATGAAAGTGAAGGCGAGATCTGGGCCCAGCCTGCACGAAGCCTGGAGTGTCAGAGGCACCGTCGGGCAGGGCAGCTCTTGAGGCCCTCATTTGGCTCTGCATTGGGCCCCCCACCTGCGTCCTGCCTGCTCTGAGGGCTGAGCTGAGCAGGCGGAGGACCCCGGGGCTCCTGGGTCACACGTCCTGCCGCCTTGCACCCCACACCGACGGTCTTCCCTCCAGCCAGCCCGCTGACCTGTCCCCTGGCCTCAGCTCCCTCCTGGGGCTTCAGCTCACAGGCCCCTGGGGACCCTCCTGGGTCTCTTCAGCGTCTCCTTGACGCCCGAGTCCATGGGGCCTGGCTGAGCTGCCCCCTGAGGACCACCGTGGGCGCTCAGCGTGCTGCTCAGCACCCCACGCCGCATCAGGCCTGCAGCACCCGAGGGGCCCTGCTCTACCCCGACCCCAAGCAGAGGCGCCGGCACACTCACCGGACACTGTTGTGTTCGAGACGGACTTGCTGGACTGAAGGCTGGAGCTCGACGTGCTGCCTGTGGGGTGCGAGGGGTCAGCCCACGGTGGCAGGGCCACGCTCCCCTCCCGCCCGTTCCTGTGCCCCCTCCACACACGAGCGAGGCTGCCCCAGACCCTGCCAGTCCCGGAGGGAGCCGTGGAAGGGGGCTGAGGGTGGAACCGGGGTCTTGAGTGGGAGCACAGCCTCTCCCCAGGTCCCCTCAGGGCCCCAGCACTGCGTGCCCACACCAGCGCTTGGCGGCTGTGGGGCCCCGCCAGAGAACGGTCCCCGCCACCCCACCCTCTGCGTGCCTCCCAGGAAGAGCGCCCTAGGGGCCTTCGAGACTGGCACCGCTCACCACTCAGACCACCTCCCGATGGAGACCTGGCCTCAGCAGTAGGAGGGGAGGGGAGCCCTGGGTGAGGCTGGGGGACAGGCAAGGTCAGCGGGGGCTGCAGATGAGGCCCTGGGTGGTTGCCGTGGAGACAGTGGGGTGGCCCGAGGCCTCAGGGCCCGGAGCTGGGGCTGTGCTGGGCCGGCCCGTGTTTCGGGACGGACGTCTGGGGCCGCAGTGCACGTGGCCGAGCCTCTGGGAGAGTGAGGCTGGGTCCGTGGGGGTGCGGGGCGCTTCTGTCCTCTGCCCCTGCTGTGCTCTGGCGCAGTTACCCAGGCTGTAGCTGGGAGCCGTCGCCCTGGGCTAATCCGGGGGCTGCTCTTGAGGGCAGTCACTTTGCACGAGGCCCCTGTGGGCCTCAGCCTTACCTTTCTTCTGGGGCTTTTGGTTCATGATGAGCTTGTAGTGGAGATCTGAAAGCAAGCATGGGCTCTGCTTGGGGCCACTCTGAGAGACACGGCTTGGCTGCCCGCGGCCCAGGCCTCCCTGCTGAGGCCCTGAGGAGCCCTGCCCCGTGGACCCAGCCACGGCACCCTCGGGTGGACTCGGGGTGCCCCTGGCTGCTCCCTGAGCCAGAGCCCCTCCCTGCATCCGGTGAGCCCGTCTGCGGGGCGCCCTCTGCCGGGTGGGCCCAGGCTCCGGGGGGGACAGAGCGAGTCAGGATGACCCAGGGGGCAGGGACCCATCTGGGTGTGCTTGGCTTGGGAAAATCCATCGACCTGCCTGCGCGGACTCGGGGCGGGGGGTGGGGGGCAGTTTCACTTCGACAAAAGTTTTTCAAAGGGGGCGGCCGGGTTTCCGTTGCGGGTGGTGTGGCTGGCTCGGGGCCTGGGTGGCGGAGTCCCGCGAGGCCGCCTCCTGAGGCCCGGCCCGCCGCCCGCCTCACCCTTGTTCTCCCGCTTCAGGTGCTCGATCTCCTCGTGGAGCTTGACCAGCGTCTCCGAGTGCTGCTTCTGCAGGAACTGCACGCTCTTCTCCAAGTCCAGCACCCGCTTCTGAGCCTCGCTGAGCCCGAGCGACGAGCCGAGCTGCCCGGGCTGGGGGACCGCCGGCAGGCGCGGGCGCGGGCGCGACGTGCCCCGGGAGCCCGGGAGCCCCGGGCTGCGGGGCCGCTGCCCTGCCGCCACCCCCGCCGCGCTCATGTAGCCGCTGCCGCTGCACGCCCACTCGGTGGCCCGGCTGCCGCGACCTGGCGTGGCGTCGCCATGGAAACGGGCGAGCCCGCGGGGCGCGCGCGCGGCGGGGCGGGCCTGGCTGGGGCGGGGCCTGGGCGCGACCCTTGACTTCGGGCGGGTGTCCCGGCCCCGCCCCAGTGAGGTAGCTCGCCTGGTCAGAGGCCGTCCCTCATTTCAGAAAGTGAAGAGGAACTAAAGAGCCTCTTGATGAAGGTGAAAGGGGAGAATGAAAAAGTTGGCTTAATATTCAAAAGGCTAAAATCACGGCATGAGCCAATCAGGACAGAGCCAGACAGTCCCGTCACTTCCACGGCCAATAGATGAGGAAAAAGTGGAATCAGGGACAGATTTTATTTTCTGGGGCTCCAAAATCACTGCGGACTGTGACTCCAGCCATGATATTAAAGGACTGCTGCTCCTGGAATCAAAGCTATGATAAACCTAGATAGCATATTAAACAGCAGAGACATTATTTTGCTGGCGGTGGTGCATAGGGTCAAAGCTACGGTTTTTCCCGTAGTCGTGTATGGATATAGAGTTGGACCATGAAGAAAGCTGAGCTCCAATGAATAGAGGCTTTTGAACAGTGGTGCTGAAAAAAGATTCTTGAGGCTCCCTTGGACTTCAAGGAGATTCAACCAGTCAATCCTAAAGGAAATCAACCTTGAATCTTCACTGCAAGTGCTGAAGCTGAAGCTGCAATACTCTGGCCACCTGATTCAAAGAGCCAACTCATTGGCAAAGACCCTGATGCTGGGAAAGATTGAAGGCAGGAGGAGAAGGGGGCAGCAGAGGATGAAATGGTTGGAGGGCATCACCGACTGGATAGACATGAGTTTGAGCGAGCTCAGGGAGTTGATGATGGACAGGGAGGCCTAGCGTGCTGCCGTCCATGGGGCCGCAACGAGTCGGACACGACTGAGCGCCTGAACAGCAACATTCCTCTGACAAACCGCAGGGACTCATCCTCCATTACAGGTCCTAGTTTAGTTACATTCACTGGCTGTTTCAATAGTTCGTGTTTTAAATAGCTGATATGGTTACAGGATGATACGTTAGATGACACGATTTTGTCTCAAAAATCAAAAGGTAGAATTTCCACTTCCAGTCATCGCAGACCCCTATGCTTTATGAAGTGTGAACAAAACACACGAAACAGCTGTCCGCAGGCACCAGAGGAGAACAAAAAGCAAACAGAATTTGCAAGAAGGCAGTGCTTGAAGAGTCATTTTCTCCTGAGGGCTCCTGACCAGCGAGACCGGAGCGGAAAGCCGCCGGCCTACTGGCTGGAGAGGGTGATGGGTGAAAACTGAGGGGCGCTGGAAAATTCAGAGCCATGAACTCCCTTCAAGGGTGTGGCTGGCCTGAAATGCAGAAGGTCACAGGGCAGGACAGAACCAGAGGCCAAAATGGCCCACTCCAGGGGAGACCACGTTTGGAAACTGACAGCGATGCTTTCAGAGAAGACAGAGAAGTTTTTCATTTAAACTCCCAAAGAGTCACAGCTTGGGAATAAAGGCCGTACTTTAGAAATAAAGAGATTTGCACGAAGAGTAAGGACAAAGTCAAACTTCATCTGCCCCTATAAAATGTAAAGCCCAGCCTCCACAAGTCCTTGTAGTCTTCCGGTAACTCAACCGCCCAGAGAACCAAAGTCAGAACCCCTCAGAGGAGGAGAGCAGAACCCAGAGTCTCACTGCTACACAACCTGTGACGTCAGAACTACACTAGTGAAGCCCAGACGTGGTGGGGTCAAGCGGAAGAATTCAGATTCCGCCGACAGAAACGGATCACAAGTAACTCTAGACAAGAGTTTCCAGCAGAGAGGTGGTGGCTTACTTGGCCAGTCGTGTCCGACTCTTTGGGGCCCATTGGCTGTAGCCACCAGGCTCCTCTGTCCATGGGATTTTCCAAGCAAGAATACTGGAGCGGGTTGCCATTTCTCTCTCCAGGAGATCCTCCCAACACAGAGATCGAACCTGGGTCTCCTGTATTGCAGGCAGATTCTTTACTGACTGACCTACCAGGGGAACCCAACAGAAAAGTACTGTATAATACTTATACTACTGTATAATACTGTTTAAAATCTGCAGAAAAAAACAGTTGTGGTGATTGAAACCATGAAGTTTAAAAACAATTGGGGGAAAAAAAAAAAAAATATATATATATATATATATATTCTGGTTTTCTGGCCCGCATGCAAGGGACGTGGTTGTCATCCTTCTCACCAACACAAAAAGAGCTGAACAAACTGAAAATCACCAACTGTTCTTAGATCCATCAGAGCACTGAGGTCTCAGGGCAAACCACTGCCCTGTTTTGGAGACAGACGGGTACAGAGAACCGCAACTTAACTGCAGCAGAGGCCTGCACAAGAGGCAGCACCAGGTGGGGGGCGGGCAGGACAGTCTAAAGTGTAATTGATGAATTGCTGATCTGGCTCGGTGTGAACAAGGCTGAGAGTTAAAAGTGGGAGGAGAAGCCTCCTATCTTAAGGGGTTCCCAGCGCTCCTACTGGGCTCCCACAGGGAAAGGTGGGCACAGGTGGGCCAAGGGCACTCGGTCAGGCTTGCAGGCAGCCCCATCAGCCAGGCAGAAGTACGTCCTCCTGGGTAGAAACGACTCAAACGATACAGACGCCCCCAAGTCCACCCGGCCCCTGTCCCGAGGCGTGGACGCCGCCCGAGCCTCCTCTGTGCTCACGTACTTCCACTGACACGCCTGTGGGTCGGGCTCATTTGTCCGCTATGACTGTCAGCTGTTCCTCTGTAACGGGTCGTGGCAGACATCCTGCTTGGCAACTTGTTTCTGTTTTCTCCACGGGTCTTGGTGCTCAGGGAGCCGTCAGTTCCTCTTTGTTGTTGTTCTGGAAACTCTGGCCGGCTGTGCTGGGGCTCAGGTGTGTCACTGGGAGCGCGCTTGGCTCTGGACCACCATATCCCCTTGGTGTTTGTTTTTTTTGCTACACAGCGGTCTCTGGGCTCTTCCTGCGTCCGCTCTCCTGGGCCACCCTAACCCTCCTGGGCAAAGTCAAGGACGAGCTGGCTGTGCCGGCGACCGTGCGGGCCAGGGCTGTGCAGTGTGGGAGGCGGCTCCTGCCGGCACACCTGCTGCAGCCCTGCGAGACCAGCTTCGGTTAAGAGGGAGGAAACGAGCTTGCCCGGGGCCGGCCAGGAAGACAGACCTGGCTTCTGCTCATCATCCTGGCGACCCTTGTGGGGAATAAGTCAAACGGGAAATGGTCACTGTCTTTTCTAAGGGCGGTGACACGGAGGCCGCTTTCTTACTGTCCCCTCCTCCCCAGCCACGCGCGCCTGGAGGGCCTGTGTGTGATCTCGCTTTGCCCTTCGTCAGGGCCAGCGGCCCCGCAGTTCCCGATCCCAGAACAGGGAGCGCGCTGTGCACAGGCGGCAACAAGAGGCGCCATCACTACTCCCAGCGATCTGAGGGGAGACGCGCGTCGTGAAGGCGTTCGGGCCTCTGAGGGTTTCTCTTGCCACTTGCCCTTTTGTTGTCATACCTGAAAAACCAGTGTGCTCGCTTTTCAATATTTGCCCGTTTTCTCCTAACGGTCCTAGTTTTAGCTTTTTCTTTAAAAATAAGTAATTAGGCTGCACCAGGTGTTACTTGCGTCATGTGGGAACCCCGTTGACTGCAGCGTTCTGCTTGTGTAATCTGAGTTCCCCGACCAGGGATTGAACCCACGTCCCCAGCGTTGCAAGACGGATTCTTAAAGGGCCACCAGGGAGGTGCCTTTAGCTGAGTTCTTCTATGTCAGTCTGTGATCTGAGCCTTGGTCAGGTCCCTTCACTCGTTCAACATTAGATTAAAGGACCCCGTCCTGGCCCTTTTCTCATCATGGACAAGCTAATGTATCCGATAGCTCATATTTTGGTCCCTGGATATGTATATAATAGGTATAGTAAGGTATCTGTCAAACAAATGTACCTGTTGGGCAGCTCTTGTGTGCTTGCTCAGCACTGGAGAGAAAAGAGTACAACACTCGTCCACAGAGAGCAAACGTCCTCATTGGACGGATGGTCAGTCATGAGTATTTATTAACTTATTCAGCATCTCCAAGTGCCCAGCACCACACAAATGACAAAGAAATACGTCTTAGCTTTTATCTGTGGACAGTGGTTAGTCCAGAGGGGGCCCCTCAGTCCAGCCCGGGAGGCAGAGGCGGGAAGGACGGACTGGGGCCAGGGTCGTGGGGCTCCCTGGGCGGGAGGGAGGGGGTGCAGACCCTCAGAGGCCCGCCCGCGGGCCCAGCAGCACCCCGGGCTCCCGGAGAGGAGGGTGGCAGCGGGGCCAGCCGGGCAGGGGGATCTCGCTCAGGGATCAGGCTGCCCTGAGTGTGGGTCTCTCTTTGGAGGTTTCAGACGCACAGACTCTGAGCTTCCTGGGGACATTCTGTAAGACACGGAAGCTTGAAACAGACAGGAAGGCTTCTGGGAAACAGTTCAGGAAGGACAGTGAGTCCAGCGTTGACTGCGGGGCTGGGAGGCCAGGGGCTCTGAGAGGCGAGAGGCGACTGGTGTGGCCAACTTGGGCAGCACTTGGGTGGACGAAAGGTTGAAGTCAGGGCATTGGGGCTTGAGGGGGTGGAAAGCTGGCATAAACCACCTGAGGCTCTGGGTGGGGCTGAGGAGATGTGCAGAACCCCCACCTCCAGCCTGTCCCTCCAGGCGCCGGGCCAGCAGCCCCTCCTCAGGGGTCTCCCCTCACTGTGCCCGCCCCCTGCCCCCTTCTGCAGCTCAGATGCGGGCGCGAAACCCCGGGCCCGTCAGCTAGATCCGTGGCGCCTGTGAGCGGCCTCCCCCACCGGCTCGCTCCACTTGTTTCTACAGAAACCTGTGTGTCCTCCTGAGCGGCTCAGAGCCACGAGGCAGGACGCGTGGTCAGGTTGTTGCTCCGGGAGCTTGGTGGCACCAGCTGCGGTGCCCACGGGCGGGAAGCCACCTGGGCAGACGTTGGCAGCGAGTAAGGCTGTAACTTAAAGGGTGCCGTGCAAGCGAGGGGAGCCTCGGGCCCACTGCAGCGTGGCTGCAGAGTTAAGTGTCCTTTTCAGCGATTTCTCCATCTGTGCTGGTCTTCACTGTGCCGTGGGCTCTTCTCTGGTAGTCGGGAGCAGACCTCTCGTGCTGTGGAGCTCAGGCTCAGCAGTCGTGGCGCATGGGTTTAGCTGCTCCGTGGCGCGTGGGATCTTCCCAGATCAGGGATGGAACCCGTGACTCCCGAAGCGGCAGGCAGGTTCTTCAGCACTGCGCCGCCAGGGAAGCCCAAGTGAGTGGCCTTTGAAGGGGAAGTGGAGGGGCGGGGCTCACCCCCTTAAGGCGGGTGCCCCTGGGTCTGGGGCTGTAGCTGGGCTGCGCTGGAAAACGACTCAGGACGCCTGTCAGGAAGCTGCACCTGCAGGTCCCCGGCAGCCGCTCCTCCCTGGCGAGGCGGCCGTGGCGGAGCAGCAGGGCCGGGCGGCGTTGGGGGCTCAACTGCAAACCCGCCCTGGCAGTTGGTTCCCACCCGGGCCTCTTCAGAACCGGGGCTCCTGCCCACCTTCCCGTGCCTCCCCGCCTGGGACAGCAGCCTTTCTCCCCTGGGACCTGTCTCCTGGGCTCCGCTCCTTCCCGTCCCGTCCCACACCACCTCAGGGTCCGTGTGACGGCGGGGTCCCCAATGCCCCATCCACCGGGCCCCCTGGGCGAAGCTGCCAAGCACTGTGGGCCCTGGCTGCCCTCCGCACCCCACGCTCCAGGCCTGAGCATCGGTGGCACCCGGCCCCTCAACCTCAGCGTCCGCCTTGACTTCTGAATCCTGCTCCGTGAAGACCTCCCGGGTCCTGGCACAGCTGCGGGTACCACGGTGGGTGGCTGCTCCACAGTTAATGGTGTGTGGGCAAAGGGGGCCGTGGGGGCGAGCAGAGCCCTGGAGAGACGGGGGTCCCCACCCTTGCAGGTGGGCCCACACCCAACAGAGGAAGCCTTGCACGGGTGTGGTCAGGAACCGGTGCTGTGGACCTAAGACCCCAGACATCATCTCAGGGGTTGGTCGCAGAGCTGGTGTCCACGGCGATCGGTGGAACCTGGAGCCTCCTGTGCCCACAGAAGCTGACTGACGGCACCATGGGATTCAAGACCAAGAACAGGTTTATTCAGGTCCAGGGTGTTACAAGTTTGGCTTTTGGTCACAGGCCCCAAAGGCCACTGTTCTGAGTTTACATTAAAACACAAAGCCCAACATTTACAGTTTGAAAACTTTAAAAGACAGACACCAAAGCCTTTTAAACATCTGTGTTGGCAAGTACCTCTGGAGCATCATCTGCAGGACAAAGGGCGTGGGAGGCCGTGAGGGTCTGTGAACGTGCAGCCTGGTGCACTTGGAATGTTTCAATGTTACCAAACCCTGTCCAAGCACCTGCTCTGAGCGAGGACAGAAATGGTGCTTCTGACCGCCTCTGGCCGTGGCCCGGGGCAGGCAGCCCGCCGTCTGCAGGGACAAGGCCTGCACACGGAGCAGTCCCGGCCGGCGGCTGTCTGCGTGCCTCTCCTCAGACGCAGCTGTGCAGCCCGTACTTGGCAGCAAAACCAGCTTTAAAATCATGGACCAGAGGAGAACCACCATCTGATTTTCTCAAGACTCCCATTGGGGTCTGATTCTTCTTGGGAGCCGGAGGCTGGTCTCCTGTTCTGGGGTCTCACTGCCCGCCCCCATCCAGGGCCATGAGGGCAGAGACTGCGGGCCCCCCAGGGAGGCCTGACTCCTGAGCTTCACACAGTGAAGAGAAAGGCACCTCCCTGCCGGGCCTCCGGCTGAGGCAGGGAGCCCACCGTGCCACCCTCCCCCTCAGGGAGGCCCGGGCCCTGCCCAGCAGGCTCTCATCCTGCCTTCCAGGCGGCGGGAAACCAGCTGAAGACACCCCGAGGTGACGGGCGTGGGGCAGCCCGGGGGGTGGGGGGCGGCGGGCAGCCACTCTCAGGGCTGGTGCAGCTTGCCACGCTCGGTCAGCAGCGTCATGGCCACGGCGTAGAGGACGTAGCCCAGCACGAGGAGCAGGGCGCAGAGCAGAGGCCCCACGCAAAACAGTGAGGCCACCGAGAAGGCCAGCAGCAGCGACAGCAGCGTCCGGTAGCTGCCCAGGAAGCGCAGGCTGAGCCGCGGGCCACGCATGCGGCTGGCAGCGCGGCCCCGCCCCACGGGGCTCAGCAGGCGCCGGCCTGACAGCCCTGGCTCCAAGAGGTGGTAGCGGCAGAAGCTGCCCAGGAAGTCAGCCCGCGAGCACAGTGCCGCCATCTGGCCTGCGAACTGGAGCGGACGGCAGGCTCAGTGGGCGAGGGGCGGGCTGGCGGGGCCCTCCCCACACTCACCCTGCGGTTGGGGGCTGGCGGGGGCCGAGGAGCTGGTGGGAGGCCCTCCCCACACTCACCCTGCGGTTGATGGCGGACGACAGCTGGAAAAGCGCGCGGACCAGGCTGGCGATCTCGTAGCTCCGGATGGGCTGCAGCTCCCAGTCACCCTGGTACTCGATGTCGAAGCGCCGCAGCCCGCTGATGATCTGGGAACGGAGGGCGCTGAGCACCAGGCCGCCCGCCCCTACCTGGTAGCGGCCCCGCCCCCAGCACCCGCCCCTCGCCCCGCCCACTCCTGGTAGTGGCCCCGCCCCCGATACCCACCCACTCCTGGTAGAGACCCCGCCCCGCCCCGCCCCTGGTACCCGCCCCGCACCTGGTAGCGGCCTAGGGGCGTGAGGATGAGCCCGTCCTCGCCCACGATGCAGTCCGGGAGCTGCTTCTTCCCGTTCTCGTCCTGCGTCGTCCCCAGGGCGAGCGTCAGCTGGGCGAGCTGGGCCTCGCTGAGCTGCGGGGCGGGACGGACAGAGGGTCTCGCTCAAGGCCCGGGGAGCCACCCCCACCCAGACTCATCGCCCCGAGGGCGGGGGCGGGCGCCGGCGTACCCGGAAGGCCTGGCACAGGTACTCCAGCGCCTTCTCCAGGTACTCGTCCGTCTTGCGGACGCTGTCCTGCCCCATCTCGTCCAGGTCGTTGCCCGCGTAGGCGCCATTGGTGTCCACGGGGCAGAAGCCCAGCCAGGACAGGAAGGGGCGGCCGGCCGCGCCCTCCCCGCACTGGTCTGAGAGGGACTTGGCCGTCTGCTTGGCCTGCGTGATGAGCTGCGCCAGACGCAGGACCTGCGGGCGGGCGGGGGGTCAGCGTGCTCGCCCGCCTCCTGGCACCCGCACGATGAGTGTTTCCGGCTGAGGCGCCCCTTCCAACAGACGCTGAGGCTGTCATCCGTATAAACTAGGCTCCCCCAGCCAGACGGGGAGCGGCGTGGCCGCGGACCACTCACCAGCGCCCGGACCTCGGGTCCGAACATCGGCGTGTACTTGCAGTCCTGGCCCTCCAGGCTGTACACGTGGCTCTTCACCTTGAAGGAGGCGTCGGTGACAGCCGGCGGCCATGACGACAGGAAGCTGCCGGTGAAGGAGGGCGCTGCGAAGAGCCGGTGCTGCCGCTGCGGGACGCCAGGCTCCGGCTCCAAGAACAGCTGCTCGCCTGGAAGGCAGGACACCAGCCGGGCTGTGGCCCCAGGCGCAGGCGGACCCCGGGGGCCCCGTGCCCTCTGGGTGGGGCCTCACCTCGCTGGATCATCTCGGCCAGGTTGGGCTGCGCGAAGACCTTGGCCACGCGGAACACCATGAGCGCGTTTTTGGGGCTGACGAGGTCCGTGCGCAGCGCGCGGTTCAGGAAGCCCAGGAAGAGCTTGGTGTAGACGAGCAGGTTCTCCTGCACAAAGGGCGCCCTGTGGTGGGGTGAGTCAGGACCCCTCAGGCTCTGTCTCCCGCGCCTCGAGCGGGGTGATGGCAGGGGGCAGCGCAGAGGGCTGAGGGCGGGGTCCTCACGGAAGAGACCCTTCTCTGGGCGCAGGCGCGGGGCAGGGCTGAGGGGCATGTTGCCGGGGACGACGGGGGACCCCCCTCACAGCACCCGGGGCGGGCTCACCATCTCTCCGACACGCTGCGGGCCTGGCAGTCGCTGCCCGGGGCCTGCCTCTCGGGCGCGTACCTCCAGGGCTGCAGGTAGCTCAGCCACATCTCCAGCACCTGGTGGGACGGAGGGGCTGGCGCTGGGGGAGGGGAGGAAGGGGGCCGTGCACTCCCAGGACCCGTGGGCCCTCCCCACAGAGGTAAGGCTGGGAGCCCACCCGCGTGGGCGGCTGGGTTCAGGTCAGGGCTGGGGGAATGACCCCCTCCCTCGCCGCGCGCGGGGCGCGGGCAGTGGGGCGGCACTCACAGCTCTGAAGGACGCGTCCAGGGGCCAGTGGCCAAAGCAGTGCTGCAGGAAGAGGTACAGCTTCCGCTGGACGAGCCTCGGGACGGCGGCCCTGCGGGGACGGGGGCGTCACCCCCCAGAGCCCAGGCCACCCGGCAGGCCCCCCGTGTGCAGCCCGTTCCTCAGAGAACACCCCAGGGGCACAGTGCACGGGCCGGGCCCACACATCGCCGCTCTGCCAGCCCCCGCTGGCCTGAGCGTCAGGCCTGGGCTCTGCCCTGCTGGCGCGGGGGGGGGGTGGGGGCGCAGAGCTGAGCGGCGGGGCTCTCCTGCCACAGCGGGGGAGCGAGACAGGTCTCCCTGCTGCCCCCACTTCCTTGCCAGGAGGGGTCAAGGGACCGCCCCCGCCCACACACACCTCTTGAACTCCTCCAGGGGGCTGGCGGCGTGGGAGTGGGCGGAAGGAGAGGCCTGCTCAGGCCGCAGGCTGTTGGAGAAGGCATGGAGGTGCTTCAGCAGCAGCCGCACGACCAGCACATGCTCCTCCGTGGGCATGAAGGGCTCCTGGGGGCCGGGTGGGGGCGTCAGCTGACCCCGCAGCGTGGGCCGCTGACGCCCAGGTGGCTCCCTGCTCTTGGAGCTCTGGCGCAGCCTGTGAGCTGGGCTTCGGTCCACAAGTGTGGGCGGCTCTGAAACCACTGGCAGCTGCTCCCCCACCCACCCCTAGCCAGGGGCTTGCCCATGATGAGCAGCACTGAGAAGGGTGCAGAAGGCTGGGCCCAGGGCACGGTCCCACAGGCCGCCCCAGCACGGACACAGCCACGCAGGCCCCGGCGACCCCCAGGGCGGTACCCCTTCTGCCTGGGCTACCTTTGGGCCTCTACGTGCTAGACCTGCGGCACACCAGAGGGAAAGGGATACCGTAACAGGAACAAAAAGCACAGGACCCCCCGGGCCCCCCTCCCACGCGTCTCGACCCCCAGCGTTTCTGGGCCCGCTCTGGCCCTCGGCCGGGACCCGCACCGCAGCCCGCAGGTTGCCTTCTCGCTGCTCCATCAGGCACACTGCCTTCTTCAGCGCCTCCTGGCCTGAGGCAGTGCCCACGGGAGCCTGTGGCTGTTGCCCACGCCCTCTGCTTTCAAGGCACCCACGGGCTGGCCCCCTGCTGCGGATGACCCCGCTGCTACCCGGGAAGGCCCTCCCCAGCCCATGGCAGCCCTTCTGGAACCTTCTCTCCCTCCTCTGTGTGGGAGCCAGGCAGGAATGGAGCGTGACATCTCATCCGTGCTCAAATTTAAGTTCAGGGCTGCAAGGCACCACCAAGGGCAATGCTCCCTGACCGTGAGCGAGGCCCAAACTCCCTGGAGATCACATCGAGGAGCAGCGAACCTCGGGAGCCCGCTGGCCTCACACTCCCATCCTGCTGCCTGCACTCCGTCCCTGGCACTCCTGCCTGAGCAGATCGCAGCCTCCACAGTTGCTACCCATGAGCCCCGAGGCCTCCTGTCCTCGGTCAGCCCCGGCACCAGGCCTGTGCTCCAAAGGCCGCACAGCTTCCCCCCACAAACCGGGGCCGAGCACGCAGCACCACGACCCCTGCGGGCTGGACACCTGCGGTGGCCTGGAGCTTGGCCAGGCAGCGCCGGTGACCGCAGCACAGCCAGTGAGTCCTGGGCGTCACTCTTGGCCACCTGGCTGCACCCCGACTCCCAGCGGGAGGGCCCGGCTCTGCTTGGAAGGGGTCTCTGCGTCACCACAGGGCGGGGAGTAGGGGGTGGACAGAACGCGAGCGGCCAGTACTTGGTGGGCGTGGAGGGCCTGGAGGCTGGGGTGGGCGGGGCTGTGGAGGGCGCTGCAGACGCTGAGCCGGTAGTGCAGGACCTCCAGCTGGGCATGGAGAAGCCGGCGGGCAGGGAGGGGGAGAGAGAGAGAGAGTGAGAAGGAACCCCGCAGCCACGACAGGGAGAGCCCGCGCCACGGAGCAGTTCCCTCGGGCCGGGCACCAGGCACCGCTCGGCCCGGCGGCAGAGGCAGGCCCGAGGGTCCCTGGGGCTCCGCGGTCCACCCGCCCCCCGCGCCACGGCAGCTTGTGTGTCTGTGGCCTGGACACGCCACTGTAACCAGGGCCCACAGGGCCAGGCCCGAAACATAAACGTGAGAAGCCAGTTCTAAACAGGGGCCTCTCCGCCCAGAAGAGAAGCATCAGCAGTTTACGGGGCGTCCTGGGCTGTTCCAGAGAGATTCATCAGCACATAACGTGATCAATGGGAGCCCCAACTTGGAAGCTGTCTGCACGGGCTGATTCCTGGAGGGGCTCCAGGCAGCACACTGCCCACCAGGACCATCCTGGACTCCCACCTGGAGACCAGCCCCGACCTCGCCAGGCCCGCAGACACACAGCCTCCCATCAGTCCCGCGGCCGTGGCCACACACACCCAGAGGCCTGGATCCGAGGGAGGGGCAGTGAGGCTGGCCCACTGTCTGCCCCCTGCCCCGGACCCCTGCCTACCCCCCGCTACAGCCAGAGCCGCCCAGCACACAGCTTGCCCGTGGGGGCCTGCCTCTTGGGTGCCATGCTTCACCGAGGGGACATGCCAGACGCCGGGAGACGACCCGGCCGCGCTCTCAGCAAGGAGCTGGGGAGCCTGGGGACCCCACAGCCTGTAGGAGCTCCAGAATAGCGACCCCAGGGCCTCTGCGGCTGGCTTTCCACACAGCCTGCCTCCTCCTGTGTTATTTTCCTGCCCCAACAGATGGCAAAGGGCAGAAAGTTTCTGGGCAACTGGCCGGGCCTTCCCACTGGCCCCAGCCCCAGTCCCCGGGAGGAGGGCGAGGCCCCCAGCTGACAGGTGGCCTGGAGCCGCGGCTGAAGACTGACGTGGGCAGGCTCCGGGGCTCCTGGGCCAGGCACACAGCACCCGGCAGAAGCGGGTGGGGCGGGCGGTGGATGGGAGGCCCAGGGTGGAGCCTGCCCCACTCGGCCCTCCCGCCCCTGGGGCACCCTATAGAGCAAACCCCTGGGGACGGCAGAGGCCGAGGGGCTGGGGGCCCAAGGACAGCGCCTGCAGCAAGGGCGGGGCCTGTGGTGGAGCGCCTGGCGGCCCACCTGCCGCAGCAGAGGCCCCCTGTCCCCGACCCGCCTGGGGGCCGCAGGCCTCTGCACACACAGGCGGCCCGGCAAGGGAGGGGGCCGCCCCGGGAGAGCGGGGTGCAAGCCCGGCACACCGCACAAGCTGCCTGCCGCCCAGCGCCTGGGGAGGCGAGCCCACAGCCCGCCTGAAACCAGAACACAGCGCAGCAGCACACACCTTGGCGTGAGGGGACTGCATCTTCTGGTACATCTCCAGAGAGTAATGATGGAGCCACATCTCCACAAACACCTGCAAGAGAGCACGGGCGGGTCAGCAGGTCCCCGGCGAGGGAACGAGCAAGCTTTCCACCAAGGCTGCCGGGAGAGCAGGCCCCCACTGCACACGGCGCAGTCAGACCCTCACTCAACCCGTAAACGAGAAACGATGCACAGTGGGTCAAAGGCCTGAAGCAGGAGGCACAAGTGCAGCGCTCCGCGCCCCCCGGCGCTGGGCTCGCCGCTGACTCCCCGCCGCCGACTCCCCACGTGCGACTGCGGCAGCTCGGGCAGCAGAGGGGGGAGCTGGGCTGCACGAAGACTAAAAGCTCTCCCGGGACTTCCTGGGACCCCGAGGTTAAGAATCCGCCTGCCAACGCGAGGGACACAGGCCCAGTCCCTGGTCCGGGAGGACCCCACGTACCGTGGGGCACCTGAGCGCCGAGAGCCGGCTCCCCCGCGGCCCCCACAGCCGGGCAGCGGCCCCGCGGCCAGCAACGAGGGCCCAGCACAGCCAGCGAGGGAAACTTCAGTAAGCATATATTAAAAACTATCTTCTGTGCGTCAAAAGATACGACGCGTAGACTAAAACAGCAGCTCACAGAACGGGGAAAAGGCTGGCCAACCATGTCTCAGGAAGGTTAACACTCAGCTTATACAGACACCGCTGGGAAGCCAGTAACAACAAAAACGCCAACTCAAAACCCAGCAAAGGCCTCGAGCAGACACCCCTCCAAGGCTCACACGTGGCCGACGAGGACGACAAAGGCCCAACAGGCCGGTCACCACGACGAGGACACGGCAGTCGAGACCCAGAGCACACGAGAGTCCCGAGCCCGTGCGCCCCGCCGGGGGCGAGGACAGACGGCCCAGCCTCCGTGGAGAACAGTGCGGCAGGCCTCAACAGCCCCGCAAAGGGCCAGGCTCAGGACAGTCACAGCAGTCAAGAGCGGAGGCAGCCCGCGTGTCCGTCAGAGGGACAGACGCGACACGCGGCCACACGTGCAGCAGAGGGACGGGCGCTCTCACCCACCACGCAGATGAGCCTGCGGCACCTGCTCAGGGAAGTGAGGCCAGCGAGCCCAAGGCGCTGCGGACGCCCAACAGAGGCGCCGGCGGGGGGCCCCGGCACGGAGCCAAGCGGGATGTGGGTGCGGGGCTGGCGGGGCGCGGAGGGACTGCTGTCTGATGACAGACGCTGGGTCTCATGGGTGGAAGATTCTGGAAACTCGTCACGACACAGTAAACACCTTAACACTCTGTGACCATCGCCTTAAAACGCTTCAGACTCATGCTCCGTGTTACGCGTCTCACCATGCCCTAAAAACCCCAGAACCCCACTGCGGCCACACTCCAGGTTCTGAACAAGCCGGCTGTGGGGACGCCCGCAGGCTCTCTGGGGCCGGCTCAGGGCACAGGCGCGGGGCTGCCTGCCACCCACACAGGGGCCCTGCAGGGAGGGGTGGGCCTGCTGACCAAGGGGAGGCCCCGTGCCTCAGCGCCCGAGACACAGGGCAGCCAGAGAGGGGGAGCCCAGCCACGGACGGAGCAGGGGAAACTGCCAGCGCCACAGGCGACAGTGGGCAGACGCCGTCCCGGCAGCAATGCTCCCCGCCAGGCGCAGCCTCTTGGCTCTGCCTGCGGGGTGGGCGGCGCCTGGCACCAGACTGGTTCCTGCAGACGGCCGTGCTCACCTGGAGCAGCGTCTCCGACCGCCAGATCTCGTGGGAGGCGGGGTCCGCGTTTACTGACGTCTGGTGGGAGACGTGCCGCTTCAGGAGGCTGGTGTGGTGCAAGCCGTAGGATGCGAAGGGCACGGCCGGCGTCCTGGGGACAGGCAGACAGAAAGCACGTCGGGGGAAGGGGCAGGCCCAGCCGAGCTGCTGTGCGTGAATACAAGGGGAGGAGGCTGCCTTCAGGGCCGCCCCGAGGAGCGAGGCGGGAAGACCGGAGGAGCGTCAGCTGGCACTGCCCATCCACAACGGGCCCGGCCGAGGACCGCAAGGGACGCAGATGCCACCCACTAGGTCCCCCAGGTCTGTTACCTGAGACCCAGGCACTTATTCACCTTCCCCGGAGGAGGGCCACGCCATCCCTCAGCCCGGCCAGCGTCTCACCGCGGGGGACACCCCGTCAGGGTCGGGATCCCCTGGACGACGGGGAGACAGCCGCGAGTGGGAGGCGGGGGGCTGGGGAGCTGGGCTGGTGGGCCCTGCTCTGCAAAAAGGCCGAGGAGACCACGGCTTTCAGAAAACACTCAAGAGTTAAGGCGTGAAGGCCACGTGTCTTGTAACTTGTTCAAACAGCTCAGGAAAACACACAGATTCACAGAATAAAACAACTCAGAAAGTACACGTAGCAACTTGTAAAGCATGAAACTAATTGTACCTTAGAAGGAGCAAGCCAAACCCGGCCCAGAAGTCCAGCTGGCAGCTGCAGTCTGTCCGGGGCTGTGAATGGCCCCCCAGCCCCCACTCCACACCCCCCACTCGTCCTGTCCTGTCCTTGGGGCCCCTGCTGCTCGAGTGCGGGGGGACTCAGCACGTGCCAGCGGATAGGGAGGTGCGGGGGGACTCCGCAGGAGAGAGCCTGCAGCCCGAGGCCCAGGGCAGGGCACGCGAGCCCCGCACCTGCGTCTCTGCCCCAGCATCCGGCTCAGCAGAGGCTGCAGCCCAGCGCCGCCCCCCCCCACCCCGTTCTTCACAGCCAGGACCATCGGTCATCTCCAGGTCCAAGTCCCTCGCCAGCTGCTCACCGCCTGGCCTGGGCTCGCGTGCCCCGCGGGGACAGGGCAGCCAAACGCGGAGCACAGCCCGGGCCCGTTCCCAAGGCTGAAGAACCTGCCGCTTCAGAGAAGCCCGGGCCAGGGCGGCTGGGCCGTGGAGCCTCAGGCCACAAGAACGTGGGCAAGGCCGAGCACTCTGCACGCAGGGCAAGACCACCGTCCCGAGGGCAACGCACCGCCAGGAGGAAGGGGCACCTCGGGCACGGGCTGGAAGCCTCACCTGGGAGCCGGCGAAGGGCTGGGCCCCCCCGGGCTGGAGAGCGGGGGCAGCACGCTGCCTTCTGTGGGCAGGAACCACGCCAGGTACCTATCCACCAGGATGAAGTAGGCGCAGTCGGAGGTGCGGACATGGAGGGCCCCGGGGGGCGGCTGCAAGAAGAGCCCCGTGAGCGCGGCCGCGGACTCCGCCCCCGGCAGCTGCCGCTGCCTGGAAGGCACCCCTTGCGGGAAGCCCCCTGGACCAGCACTCAGGGCGCCCACCTGCCCCAGCCCATCACCCATGCTCAGGGAGGGCAGCCTGAAGGGCGAAGGCTGCGGGCACAGGGGGGACGGGAGGTGGCCAGCTCAGCCTGCCTGGGCAGGAGCCCTGGGCACCCCCGCCCCGCCCGCAGGCAGCTTCAGCGCTCCTCACCTTCTGAGCGATCAGGCTCAAGGCGAAGAAGAACATGTAGTACTCGAAAGGACCTGCGGGCGCGTCAGGGGGCAAACGGCAGGGCAGGCCCCCCCCCCGCTGGCCCCCACCCCCACCGCCGCCCGCGGCTGGCAAAGGATACTGAGGGCCAGGTACAGGCCGAGGCCCCCGCTGGGGGGCAGCTGCACCTTGTTGTGGTACAGGGGGCTGTCGGGAAGCACGCGCTCCTGGATGGACGCCTTCACGGGGCCCTGCAGACACAGGGGCGGCCTGGGGAGGCTGCGGGGGAGCCCAGCCCTGACCCTGCCTGGGGAGCCTCGCTGTCCCCTGCCCGTGGCGCGCTCCCCCCACGTCCCGCCACAGCAGGGTGCACCTTGACCCAGCCAGGCACACGATGGATCCCGTCTGTTGCGCGTCTGAGCCCCGTGAGCAAGCCTGCCTTTAACTCGCCCACAGAACTGCAGACTCAGTAAACAAAGCCTGCAGGCACACGCCCTGGCACTCAGCTGGAGGCCACTGGGCCTTCCCACCGCGAGGTTCAGATCACCTCTGGGAGAAAAGTAACTGGTGAAGCTCCAGGTGTGGTGCCTGCTGGGCCAGACACCAGGGTGCTCTGGCCACTGTCCCACCCTGCGGGCCCGTCCGCTGCCAGCACCGTGACCACGAGCCCACCGCCACCACCACGGCTTACTTACAGGCAGGTAGGAGACAGGAAAGTCAAACTTATAGTCTTCGGCCTGAAGCTTATACACCAGTTTCATCATTGGGCCTCTGAACGCAAACGACAGAAGCAGGCAAGTGAACGGCGAGCCAGACGGGACTCCCAGAGAACTCTGGCCCCGCGTGGGCGAGGCGTCCTACCCAGGGTCCAGGAACTCCAAGGCCACGCTGTGCTCCACGGGGCTCACGCGGCCCGGCAGGAAGCGCAGGCTCCACCCGGGCAGGACGCCGTCCAGGCTGCCGAAGATGCTCTCCACCAGCCACGGGAAGACGCTGTGCAGCTCCTGTAGCAGCGGGCACTCAGAGCAGACCCTCCAGGCGGCCCTGCCCGCCTCCCCGCCGGGCCTGCACCCAGGGCCCGCTCCCCGGCCCGGGGCAGCCACGGTGACGTGGCCGCTGCATGTCTGGCTCTACTCGGCACGGCGGCCCTCTGTGCGCCAGGCCTCCATCTGCCCCGCGCTGGCAGCACCGCCCATGTGACAACCGTAACTGCCTCCAGACACGGCCAAAGGCGCCTGTGGGCCGGCAGCTGAGAAACCCCAACCTACGTGCCCTCGTGCTTACACATCACAGCCACTGAGCTACACCCGGGGTCAGGCCTCCGCAGGGAGCGCTCGGAGGTGCGAGGGGGGCTTGCGGACCCTCCTCTGGGAGCACGTGGGACACATCCCCATAAAAAACAGACAGTGGAGCCTTACCTTTGCTGGAAAGTCCTCGATGACTTTAACCAAGTCTTGGCAGCGCTGTGCAAAGGGCTTGTTTATAGAGTCGGCTTTCAGGCTGGCCTAAGAGATGGAGCCAACCAGAACATGGTGAGCACCCTGCTGGGAGTCAGACCGGAAGTCCAAGTGACAGGCAGGAGTCGGACACAGAAGGCGCGTGTCATTCCGACCAGAGAAAAGAAGGTCAGAGGGAAAGGCCAGGCTTCACCCCGGGAACACAAGGTCCCAGCCATCTCCACACAAGGGTGGGGTCCACAGCATCTCAGTCAGAGGCAAGACCCCACTGTGCAGGCTGGGGCTGGATCTGCTGGCTTTCGAGCGGCACCAGGAAGACCCTGCTCCCAGGTCAACATCCACAGGAAAGCCGAGGCCTGGCACCCCAGCAGAGCAGGGGACTTCCGACTGTCACCAACAGCAGTAAGGGCATCAGAACACCTCGCCTTCATGTAAGGATTTACGAGACGTGAAGATGCAGGCGTCCATTCTTCACCCATGCCCGCCCCAGCCAGGGAAACCGGGGAACAGACATTTCTATGACCCCCTCTTGTAAATGAGAACACTGGGGCTCAGTGGCTGCATAAACCAGCACACACCAGAAGAGGGCAGACTCGCCCCAAAAAGCAGGCGCTGCCGAGTTCTCCAGTCCCTCTGCGACAGAACTCCTGCCCTGTGGGCCCTCGGCGGGCAGCGGACACTCACCAGCAGGAAGCTGGGCTGCTGCAGGAGGGGGAACGCCATGGCGGCCTGCCTCGCAGGGTCCGGAGCGGCCGTCTCAGGGGGCCACTGCAGGGACAGAGAAGGAAGCTCAACGACGAGGTTATCGCAGCACTTCCCAGAGCTCAAGCAAGGCCCACGCTCTGCAGAGCGCTGCGCACGTGCAGTCCAGTGGCCAGCTCCAGAGCCAGGACCGTGGGGCGAGCCTGTGGTAAAGCAGGGCACCGGCCACGTGCCAGGCCTGGTTCTGGCGGCTCAGCATCCGTTCCTCATATACTCCTCAGGGCCAGGCAGGCAGGATTCTAAGGCCAGCCCTGCCAGAGTCCCGTCTCCGGTTGTTCAAATGCTCTTGGAAAGGGGTTTTACAGACAGGTTAAAGTCTCAAGCGTGAGAACCATAAGATTCAGAGTAGTCCTGGCTACCAGGCAGCAAGGAAATGGGGACTTTGGTTCCACCCTGCAAAGAGCCGGACCCGCCGGCAACCTGTGTAACCCTGGAAGCAGGTTCTTCCTGCGCCTCCAGATGAGAGCAGAGCTGGCCAGCACCTTGAGGTCAGCCTTGAGACGCCCTCCGCTGAGCCAGCTGGGCTGTGTCCTCAAACACAACCATGAGGCGCCAACGGATGCAGTTTAAGCTGCAAAGCCTGCTACACAAGAGTAGAAGGTGCGTCCTCACGACGACCTGGGGACAAGGTGAATGCTGAGGGAAATGGAGGCACAGCCAGGACGGAGACCCACACGCCTCCTCAGTGCTCGCTAGAGAAAGGCGGGCGCACCTGCTCTATCCGACCTGCGCCCTCTGAGAAGGGAGCGGGGAGGGGACGAGCACGGTTCGCCAGCAGAGCCTCTGAACGCCGCTAGAAACTCAGGGGCAGCGCTCCAGACTCCCCCTCCCTGTGCCTGTGGGGCAGAACCCAGAAACATGCAGACCCAGCAGAGCCGGAGCCGGAGCCTCCGCGTCCCTCGACGGCACTCCGGGCACAGCTCTGCCCACGGCCGAGCAACAACACTGAGGGGGCGGCTGGTGGGCAGACCTCTATGTGCATGGAGAGGCCAGGCGGGCATCTCTGCCACTGGGCATTACAAACACCTCCCCGAGACCAAGCGTGCTGGACCCCCGCCCCCAGCACATGGCCCCCAGCCCTGTCTGTAGGAAAGCTGAAGTCTGCCCGGCGCCCCTGCGTCACAAAACGCCCGGCACAAGCCGCTGATGGTTAGGAGAGTCTGATGCACACTCCTGAGTTGTTTACAGACGCTCCAACTGCCAGCAGCAGGGAAGAGCCAGCTGCGCGATGATGGCACTGCAGCCATGACATAAGGCGCTCCGTCCACAGCCAGCAGTTCCGAGAACCAGCCTCGAGACAACGGGTTGGACGCTGCTGTTCATGATAACCTACGTCTCTGTGGGCATCAAAATAACTGTAGCTTGCTCTGCCTGTACATGTAAACAGGCTAAAACTGTCAGGAAGAAGATGCTACAGACCCACGCCTGCACCTTCCACCCAAGGAACACAGTGTCCTAGGTCCACAGAAGCCGTCTCGGAAGACAGGCTTTTGCCCCGAGTCCCGCAGAAACGGAGTACTGGCCGGGGGATCTGTAAGCAGGCCCTTCGCCCATTTCTGTCCTGCTCAGACCTTGTAGAAATGAGGTGATCTGGTGGCATGCAACCTAACTCCTGACTCAGGGTCTACGGAATGCCCACAAAACTCTGCCTAACTTGACTCTTTTCCTAGATTAAGAGAGTAGGAATGAAAAAGAATGACCAGCTCTCTGCCCCCAGGTTCCCTCCTGACAATCCTGCAGATTAGCAGGCAAGACAACAGCTGAAAAACGACCAGGAGGAGACCGCCAGCCTGCACGAGATGGAAAGTGACGCAGAGCCCGACGTCCTGCCGCAACGATTCTGAGATTCTTTCCCTTTATCCCTTTAAAAACTCACTGCGGAGCATAATCTTCAGAGTCGGCTCTGAAACACCAGTCTGCCTTCTCCAGCTTTCTGATTAAAACAACCTTTCTTTTCTCTTGTCACTTGCCTTTGGAGTATCCGCTATCGAGCTGTGAGTAGCCAAGTTTCGATCCAGCAACACGGAAGTCTGCTCAACTCCTAATTAAACTAAATATCGGCTTCAGTTTTAAGGATGACTTAAAACGCTCAATCCTGAACCAAGCGGTCCAGAAAACAGCGTGCACTATTCAGGAAAGATCAAAGCGGCATAAACCCCGCACTGCGGGCCCGGGGCAGAGCTTCAGAGACGACGAGGTGAAAGCTGCTCCTTCCTCGGAGAAAGCGGGCAGCGGTAGCGGCTGAGTGAGCCCCAGGCGCCCGACCGCGGAATTTCAGGGAGAGGGCAGCGTGCCGATGCTCCCGCCGCGCCGCCTGCTCTGGGCACCCAGCCTCCGCTTCACCCCGCCACCTCCACACCCGCTGCCGTCAGGAGCGCCTTCCGACCCGGCTTCGGGGTCCCGCCTGGAGCCGCAGCCCCGGCGGCGCCCATCTCGTCGGGGCATTCCTCCGGCCGCGCAGCGAGCACGACGCCCTCCCGTCTGCGGCTCGCCACCTCCCGCCGACCCTCGGAAGCCGAGGCTCCGCTCGGCCAGCACACCCGGGGCGGGGGAGGGCGTCGGGCCGAGACCCACCCCGCCCCCCACGGCGCTCGCCGGGGAGCCCCAGGCTGTCGGTCCCCCGCCGCGCGCAGGAACGTTAACCGGGCGCCCGCCCGGGCGAGGCCCGTGAGGCGCGCGGGAAGGCGGCGGGAGGGCGCGGCGCTCGACGCCCTGGTCTGATCCCCGGGGCTCGCCTGGGAACGGAGCCGACTTCTGTGGAGGTTTGAGGCGGCTGCCGGGACGCTGGTCCCGACCGCGCGCGACTTCCCACCACTCACCCGAGGAACCCGCAGCGTCGCCCGCTTCAGGGACGGAGGCCGCCATTCGGCGACTAGGCGCCGAAATGTCGTCATCAAGCTGCGCGCGTCGCGTCCCCGGGCGGGCGCGGTGAAAAGCGCGCGCGCAAAGCCAAGCCCACCCCCGCCCCGCGGGTTTATGGGAGGCCCGCCTCGGAACGCGCGCGCGCAGCGGGGACCTGGCGGCAAGGACCGCGCGTGCGCAATACGGTCAGGGCCTAGAGGCGCGCCCCCTACCGGGGGGCCGGCGCGGAACAGCCGCGCGCCGGGCCTGGCGGGCTTTTATTGCGCGACCGCGGGGCTCTGCGTGCGGGCTTCCTGCTGAGCGCGCGCGGGAGCCCAGTCGCTAAGGCGCGGGTGCTCCGCGCTTCCGCCGCCGCTCGGGCCCGAGCACCGGACGGCGGGGCCGCTGCGGCGAGCAGGGCCCGCGGCGGGGACCGGGCGGCGCGCGCCTCCGCGGTTCCTCAGATGGCGGCCGCGGGTGCGGGGCCGGGGGCGCCCCCGGGGCTGGAGGCGGCCCTGCAGAAGCTGGCGCTGCGGCGGAAGAAGGTGCTGAGCGCCGAGGAGATGGAGCTGTTCGAGCTGGCGCAGGCTGCGGGCGGCGCCATGGACCCCGACGTGTTCAAGTGAGCGCCCGGGGGAGCCGGGGGTCCCCCAGGGCGGCCGGCCGGGGCGAGGAGGGCTCACTGCCGCCGCCTGTGTTCTCGCCAGGATCCTGGTGGACCTGCTGAAGCTGAACGTGGCGCCCCTCGCCGTCTTCCAGATGCTCAAGTCCATGTGCGCTGGGCAGAGGGTGGCGAGCGACTCCCAGGACCCCACGCCCGCGCCCCTGCCCACGCCCAGCGTGCCTGAGACCCGAGGTCAGAGCCGGGCCGGGGCGGCGGGTGGGCAGCTCCTGGCACTGGGCGCGTTTGGTCCCGAGTGGCCAGGCCTTTCTGTTGTTCTTGTCCCAGAACTCCGTGGGCACATCCGATGGCTGGCCCCTTGGGCTCCAATCCCCAGCTTGGACTTTGCTATCTACCACCCTGGAGCGTGCCCGTCCACACGGGGAGGGTGCAGGGTGGGAGACCCAACGCCGGGTAGACCTCGTTGGGTCTCTGCGATCCGTTCCTCCCCAGCTCTGCACTCAGGTCTTTTCCCCACGAAGCTGGGAACAGGTGGCTTTGGCTCCTTCCTCCCTGGGGCTGTAAGCCTGTACTTAAGTCCTCAGGGAGCAGGGCCGGCAGAGGCTTTCCTGTGCTCGCTTGTTGGCCCCCCAACCCGGCCCAGGTCCTGCTCAGAGTCTGGACAGTGACGCTTGCCTCTGTGGGCAGCTCCCGGCTGGCAGGGTGCAGAGAGCCTGGGGCGCTGCTCAGTCTGCAGTTCGTGGCTGGGATGAGCAGAGGCTGGTGACCAGGGTGTCACAGTGGAGCTCTAATCCACTTGGTGTGTCCCTTCTCCTCCATATTCCAGACACACTTGAGATGCAGCTGAATCTCCGGGCCGGCTCCTTGGCCACAAACATTCTGAGAAGGGGCTTTCGGGGCAGAGGGCAGCTGGGCCCCTAGTTGGGAGCTCCAGGGCCCTGGGCGCCCACGTCCCCGTCCTGAGAGGCCCCCTCCTCGGCGCTGCGGTGCGGGCCTCCCCACTGATGCTCCCTGTCTGCTCTCTTTGTCTCTCTCTGACCTCCAGAGGCCTCCTTTCTCTCTGCCTGGAGCTGTAGCCCCCCTGCGAGGCCCTCCTTTTCCTGCGCCCCGCAGCCTGCGGCCCCTCCGGTTCTGCTCCACGGCCCAGCTGCCGCGCACTCGCCTCTCTCTCCGGGGCCCCCCGGTTCCCTCCGGTTCTCTTGCTGCCTGTTCTCTCCTTTTGCAGGTTGCGTTTATTGGTTTATTTCTGGGGGTTGGTACTGTTTCCATGGAAACCACCATGGCCTCCAGAAAGAGCAGCTCTGGGCTGCAAGGGTGCGTGCGGTGCTGTCAGCCCCCGGAATGGCCGTGGAGCATCAGCCCCCGGGCTCCCCCTTGCCTGGTTCCTGAGCTGGGGATGTGGCCGCTCCGGCACTCGCTCAGTGCCAAGAGCACCGCGGGGCGGGCGCGCTCCTCTCCAGCTGCACCCGGCCGTTTGCCCAGCGGGTCCAGGCACATTTACGCGGGGACCATCCCCAGAGGTGTGGGCCAAGGGTTAAGGGGCACGTGCGCAGCCCGCGTTGCACATCGGGCGTTCAGTGGCTGGTCTGCAGCACCGGTCAAGCCTCTGCTGGGTGCTCCCCACGACCCCACCGCCCGCTGGTCCTGGCCACCAGACCCCCGCCAGCCTGCTCAGCAGGAGGTGGGGCTGCGGTGGTCCCCCCACCTCAACCCACAGCCTGGCCCATCCCACAACCTGGCCTCGGCAGCTGGCCAACTCCACAAGGAGCGCTCTCACCACCCAGCAGAGAGCTCTGGGCTTTTCTGATTCTAGTTCCCACTCAGCGCTGTGGCAGAGACCGCAGCAGGGGTTAGGGGCTCCCCAGCTTCAGAGGCCCCCAAGTCACGACTGGCAACAGGCCGTTGTTTGGGGGGTTCGCTTCATTAGGGGAGTAAGCTGGCAGTGATCCGTTCTGGAAGGATGACATGGTTCAACAGCATCACTGACTCCCCGGACATAAGCTTGAGCAAAACCCCAAGACGGTGAGGGACGGGGGCCTGGCGGTGTCCGTGGGTCGCGACTTAGTGACTGAGCAACGACAATGACCACTGGCTCAACCCTTGAGAGGGCCCCACAGGAACTGGGCTTTACCCTTGGCTCAGCCTCACTCCTCATTTAAGTCCATTCCATCTGACCCAACGGCCACATCAGAGGAAGCTGAGCAGGCGTGACGAGCTCTGAGCTCCCAAACGTACCTTGCTGGGCCCAACGGGCTCGAGGTCGGAGTAGGTCTCCCCACGAGCCCCAGGGCTGTGCGGCTCCTTTAGGTGCTGAGAACCACCCTGAGCTCAAGGGCCTGCTTCCGTCCTGACCCCTCCGATGGCTTAAGGGTCACATCGGTTTCTTATTTCCGGGTTTATCAGCCTCGACAGATTTAAAGGTTAACGTTACTTTACTGCCCATCCTTGAGTGTCTGCGGCCCTGGTCCTCCTCAGTGGGGGTCAGGAAGCACACGTGTGCAGGCCCCGGAAGCAGAGCTGCAGAGTGACGCCCGCGGCGGTGGCCCTCCTGCTGCTCGGGGAGCTGCCCCAGGGTGAAGCCGCAGGCTCACAGACCTGACTCGGCCTGGCCCAGCCTAGGTGGGGGAGCATGGCCTCTCCAACTGGGTGGCCCTGTGGGTGGGGGCCGTGCACTTAGGGGAAGAGAAGGCTGGCGTCTGTACCAGGCAGAAGGGTGGGCACAACCCTCTTGGCTCACTTTGGTGGCCCCTGGGCAGAGCTGCCCCGCGTCACCCCACCACATGCTCCAGTCTGCTCCCGCTCAGTGCTGGGTGACCGTGGTGGCACCGTGTTCAAATCGAGTTCACACGGGGAGACCACCTGTCAGGCTTCCAAGCTGGGGCCACTGCAAACGCCCCCCCACGCTGTGCCAGGTGGCTCAGACCTCCTGCCGTTTGATGGAGAACTTGCCAGAGACTCCAGGCAGGGCAGCCCTGTCTCTGCAGGCGTGCCAGTGGCAGGATGAGAGCTGGTGCCATCCACAGCGCAGACCCCCACTCCCCACTGCAGGCCGCGGGGCTAGGAACCAGCGTGGAGCCCGGAGTCCCGCCCCTGCACCAGCCGCAGCCAGGGGAGAACCCGGGCTGAGACGCGTCAGTGGGGCAAGCCGGGCCAGGCAGGCCGGCCCCCCGGGTCCTCCCGTCTCGCTGATGCCACTGCTGGAACCAGCTCAGCCCAGCCACGGCTGCAGACCTCCCCGGCCGATGGCCGGGGGCAGTGGTCGGAGCCGTGCTCTGCAGCTGCGCGTGGCCGCCCCATGGAGCCTCAGGGGAGTCCAGTCTCGGGACCGGTGGTCCTGGATGTCTGTGGAACACAGGAGAGGGAGCCCACCAAGAGGAAGCACTTCCAGGACCGGGTCCACAAGCCGGCCTGACGTGCTTCCTGCGTCAGCCGCCACGTGTGCCTGCGCTGACCCCGGGGCTCTGCCTGGCTGCTGACCCCTGTGCTCTGCGTCCCTCAGGGAGAAACAAAGGCGGCGGAGCCCTGGCGCTAGCAGAACGCAGCGGCCGGGAGGGACCCAGCCAGAGGATGCCCCGCCAGCCCAGCGCCTCCAGGCTGCCCAAGGGGGGCGGGCCGGGGAGGAGCCCCCCAAGGAGTGGCAGCTGAGAGCCCCCCAGCGGGCACCTCGCGCTCCTGCGGCTAATAAACCTCTGAGACGCCAAGGACCCGCTCCAGCTGTGTTCTGTCAGCCACGCTCCGCTCGGGCCTTTCGGCTTTGCTCTGGGCGCCGTCTTCAGGGCCCGCCTCCGGGGCCTCTGAGCCAGCAGGAGCCGTGTGTCTTGCCGGCCTGTTGCATGTTCACCAAGCCCCTCCCCGGCACACAGGTGCCCCAGTGGTTTGAGCACAGAAGGACGGTGAGTGGCAGCTGTTAACCCCCCGAGGGTCACGCACGCCAGAGAAGCAGGTAAGACCCTGCCTCCCGGGGTCCTGAGCAGCCACATCACCCACAGGTCCAGACTGTGGACCCTCCGCAGACCCGAGGTTTCTGCACTCAACCTCCAGGCCCTTATGCCTTAGACCGCCTGTCCCAACAGAGAAGCCTGGGAAATGGCAACTTCCACGGGAAAACCAGCAGGGGTTCCTCCACACTCCTGCAGACAGATGACCTTGTCCCAGGCACAGGTTTAACTGAGAAACTTTAATAGGGAAACCTCTGTGACGGGCCGTCGCGGGGCCGGGGGCGGGGCTGCGGCCGCGCCCCCGTCAGTACTCCTCGCCTTCCTCGGCCTCCGCCTCCACCGAGTCCACGCCCACCTCCTCGTAATCCTTCTCCAGCGCAGCCAGGTCTTCGCGGGCCTCCGAGAACTCCCCCTCCTCCATGCCTTCCCCCACGTACCAGTGCACGAAGGCGCGCTTGGCGTACATGAGGTCGAATTTGTGGTCAAGGCGGGCCCAGGCCTCGGCGATGGCCGTGGTGTTGCTGAGCATGCAGACGGCCCGCTGCACCTTGGCCAGGTCTCCCCCCGGGACCACCGTCGGGGGCTGGTAGTTGATGCCCACCTGCCGGAGAAGGAGAGCATGCTCAACTTGGGCTGAGGCCTCGGAAACGGTAGCTTGTTCTTAAAAATGGGGGCCGTGGACCCACTTCAGATGCTGCCCTGTGGGAACGGGTACTCTCTTTGGGGGCAGTATCTGCCAGTTTAATATCCCACATTTTCACTCTTAGAAGAGGACTTAAGCGTTTCAGCCTTCTGCATGACTAAAATGTCTTGCCGCATACACACTTTTATAATGAGAAAACCTAATACAAACGTGGGAAAATTTTCCAGGAAAATGGTGCACCCCTGACAAACGGTTAACACGTGAAGTCACACCCAGACTGACAAGTGAGGATTCAACACCATCAGGGGAGAACTGTCTTCCGTGGGGACGGCAGTGCGACCTCCTGTACCTCCCCACGGACTGGCCTCCCCTCTGGCTCACAGACCGGCCAGGAGGGGAAGCCTGGGCACAGTACCAGGCACCCCACACAGCGCTGCCCAGCTGAGAACGGCTTGGGTGGCAGCCTTGCCTTCCAAAGGTCAACGTAAGGGCACTGAAAGGAAACTTCCTCAAACCAAGAAAAATGGAAGAAAACAAGACTTCCCTGGTGGTCCAGCCGCCCAGATGCTGCGGTTTACTGCAGGGGGCCAGGGGCTGGCATCTGACCCGGGGACTAGGATCCCCCATGCCCTCTGGCATGGCAAAAAAAAAACCCTTTCAGCCCCAACCTATAACCTAACCTCGGAGGCCTGCAAACACCTATGGAAGGTTTAATCTCGTGGATATTTCCAGATTGGTGAAACCTGTTACATACACGCTTTATCCCTGGGAGTCACTTTACACGTGTGAGTCGTAAACCCTCAGCTGGGCCGCGTCAAGGGGTCTTGAAGTGGGGCTGAGGCCAGGTGGGTGCAACAACGTGGGTGTGGTCAGAGGCAAGCTCTGATACTTAAAACGGGAAAACGCTGCTATTTGTCCTCATTCTCCTGCAAAGACCCTGGCGATGGCAACTCCCAGATACTGAAGGGACCCATCAGGGCTCAGACGCAGGATCCGGACCTTATCTAGCGCAGATCGCTTGTGAAAAAGGGCTCGACGAGGAAGAGGGCGCAGGGTTAACAAGCCCAGGCGTGGCCAGGCGCTTAGCCTGGTGGTCGCGGGGATAAAGTGGGACGTTCTGGGACTTGGCTTCAAGTTCGGGATGCTCCTCTCTGGGGAGACGTTCCACCGGGACACTAAACACAGTCGGAGGAGCCGCTTAATTATTAGTGTGGTTTTGTGTGGGAGGCGGCACTCCAGGTCTGGCTTGGAGACACAGCACTGAGCCACCCTTGGCCGTTTCTATCACAGGATGAAGCCACACACTGTGACAAGGTTCTTGGGCGAGCAGCGGGGAAGGGTGAGGACAGGCAGGCCTGCAGTCAGAGGTCTCTGAAAGCTCCCTCCTCCTGTCACTGCCCCTGAAGCCGTTAGGTGCTGAAGGCTGTCTCAGCCTCCGTCTCTGAAGTGTAAGCTATTAGTAACGTTGGCCCGTGAGCCCGTGGCTCTAAGAAGTAAAGGTACATGACGTCTCGATCCAGATCGAGGCATCCGGCACACGGATCACTAACCTTGCCGTCCCTGCAGCCCAGCTGCCCCGGAACGGGGGCCCCTCCGCGGCGGGTGAGCACCCCGCCCCGGGGCCGGCCACGGGCACAAAGCTGCGCACACGCTCCCGCCCAGCCTACCTTGAACCCGGTCGGGCACCAGTCCACAAACTGGATGGTGCGCTTGGTCTTGATGGTGGCGATGGCCGCGTTGACGTCTTTGGGGACCACGTCGCCCCGGTACAGCATGCAGCAGGCCATGTACTTGCCGTGGCGAGGGTCACACTTGACCATCTGGTTGGCCGGCTCGAAGCAGGCGTTGGTGATCTCGGCCACGGACAGCTGCTCGTGGTAGGCCTTCTCGGCCGAGATGACCGGGGCGTACGTGGCCAGGGGGAAGTGGATGCGGGGGTAGGGCACCAGGTTGGTCTGGAACTCGGTCAGGTCCACGTTGAGGGCGCCGTCGAAGCGCAGGGAGGCCGTGATGGAGGACACGATCTGCCCGATGAGCCGGTTGAGGTTGGTGTACGTGGGCCGCTCGATGTCCAGGTTGCGCCGGCAGATGTCGTAGATGGCCTCGTTGTCCACCATGAAGGCGCAGTCCGAGTGCTCCAGGGTCGTGTGCGTGGTCAGGATGGAGTTGTAGGGCTCCACCACGGCCGTGGAGACCTGGGGCGCCGGGTAGATGGCGAACTCCAGCTTGGACTTCTTGCCGTAGTCCACCGAGAGCCGCTCCATGAGCAGCGACGCGAAGCCCGAGCCGGTGCCGCCCCCGAAGCTGTGGAAGATGAGGAAGCCCTGCAGCCCCGTGCACAGGTCCGCCTGCGGGAGGGAGAGGCGTGAGCCGGGCCGCAGGCGCCGCCGAGAGCCCGGGCCGCCCCTCCCGGCCGGGGGCCCCTCACCAGTTTGCGGATGCGGTCCAGGACCAGGTCGACGATCTCCTTGCCGATGGTGTAGTGGCCGCGGGCGTAGTTGTTGGCCGCGTCCTCCTTCCCGGTGATCAGCTGCTCCGGGTGGAAGAGCTGCCGGTAGGTTCCCGTGCGCACCTCGTCTGCGGGGGGGGACAGCGGCCGGGCTTGGGGGACGCCGCGCTCACCCCCGTGGCCGGCTCCGGGACCCGCCCGTCTGCAGGCCCGCGCCGCTCCTCCCAGGCCGGGGCTCGGGTCTCCCAGGAGAGTCTCCGAGGCACACACGCCCCACCTGCCATTTCCGGCTCCGGGAGGGTCCGTCAACCCGGAACGAGCCCCGGCGTGGCCGGTTCCCAAAGGACAGGAGCACCCAGGCGGCTCCGCGTGCGCCTCTCGCCCACACCCGCCGCTCCACCCCGGGCGTCACTGGGACGGCCCTGCCACCCTGGACGGATGCCAGCCTGACTGCCCCGGGCACCCCCTGTGGCCTGGGTCTCCCGGGCTCGGGGGTGACTGTCTGGCGTCTCCTGGGTGGCCGCTCCCCTCGGAAACTACCTCGGGCTTCTGACTGGAGGCACCTGGTGAAGGTTCTGGGCTTCCCTTGCCGAGTGGGAGGGTACCTACCGACCACGGTGGGCTCCAGGTCCACGAACACGGCCCTGGGCACGTGCTTGCCGGCCCCGGTCTCGCTGAAGAACGTGTTGAAGGAGTCGTCGCCGCCGCCGATGGTCTTGTCGCTGGGCATCTGGCCGTCGGGCTGGATGCCGTGCTCCAGGCAGTACAGCTCCCAGCAGGCGTTGCCGATCTGGACGCCCGCCTGCCCCACGTGGATGGAGATGCACTCGCGCTGGAAGCAGAGCAGAGTGAGGCCCGGGGACGCGGCCGCGGTCTCTGCGCGGCTCGCAGGTCTAACGGTATTTGGAAGTGCCTCAGAGTGTCTCAGGCTTTCTCAAGCCTTGTCTTCAAGGAGCCTTATGTGACCCTTTTAACCCTGTGAAAACTGGCTTGCTCCAAAGCACCTGAGCTGATAGCGCCAGAATTAGCCCCAAAGCCTATGTGTTTGCTATCATAGGTAAATTCAGTTACTTTAAAACTTGCAAGCCATATAATGTCAATAACAAACTCCATGTTATGGCTAGTCCCAGTACTTCTCTGAAGAATAGAGCCATTTTGAGCGTATCCTGACCAAAGGATAAGCTGTAATGTAGCTGGGAAAGGAAACGAGGATAGGACCTAAGTCACGGCTCCACCCGCCCCTCTAGGTCTACGCTCTGTTCTCTGTCCAGCTCTGTGTTCCAGGCTGACCTGTGCCCTCTAGCTTCTGGCTGCGTTAGCCCGTGTCAGTCAACAGCAAGAGATGGAGGTTAGAGGAAGGTGTGGCCAGGGTGTTTGCTCCTGGCTCCCTCCCCGCCAGGCTGTCTTGGGTTCCTTTTCAAGGCTCAGACTGTGGGCAATCATTGGCCGTCAGGAACCCACCCACTTGGCTCCTTGTAAGCGCCGCCGCCGCTCAGTCCTTACAGTCTACGATTAAGGGCTCGCAGAAGGGCACGTGCTGGGACACTGTGCTGTCCTTTGGGGGTTTCCGTAAACCCTGCCCCCATCTTTATAAGTGCTATCTTCTAACAGACTGTACTCACAGTACCTATTAAATATTTTGAATAGACCCTCTATTTCCTGCTGGGAATGTAACTCTATATTCCCTAACCGTCTGGCTGATTTTAGACACATCGTCCGAACAAACACATAGAGAAGATCAAGTGAGATCTGAGGAGCGCCACCCACGGGAGATTCTAACTTACAGTCCTAGGAGCTTAGTCCTGTTTCTATCACACAAGCACCATATGTCAGAGATCAACGTGAGTCAGCCGTCCCTGCACCTCATTCCGGAGGGAAGCAATGGGCTCTGCAAAGACCTCCTCCAGTGCCAGAGCGCTCACTCTTCCAGGGGAGACTCTCACAGCGCCCTGGAAGGCTTTTGAAATCCACCCAGCCACACGGTTTTCACACTCTCGGTGTTTGCCTGGAATCCACAACGGCTGTATTTCACAGCACGCCTCTGTTACTCTTGCCTGCCCAGCGCCAGTGTGTTCGGGCTCAGCTCTGTGACCCCATGTCTTCCTTTACAAACTGCGGCCGGGGAGCTCCGTGGTCAGTAGAGGCCATGTCCACGTGACTGACAGTGAAAGGAATCGCTCGGGGAAGTCATTCCTCACCGTCCGCAGAAAGGCAAGCGCACCGCCGGCCTCGCCTGGAGCACTCAAGTGCGGTTAATGACATTCCTGCCCCTGGCTCCACTTCCTCTCCCAAAGCGCCCGCAGACCGAATCCTGTGCCCCCGGTTCTCGGGAGGTGACCTCCTTCCCGAGCACGGCGCCCCCAACCCCTGGAGCCCGGCACTGCCCGCTGTCCGCGCCCCGGGGGCTGGGCCTGGGAGCGCCTGCCTCCTCTGAGCCCTGGGGCCACATGCTAAGGCGCGCCGGCCGCCGAGGCCCTCGGACGTCGACACTCTTGGGAACGACGGCTCTGCCCTCGCAGTTTCTCTTTCTCAGCCTCCGTTCGGGTCGCGCGTGATTCACACCAGAAGCCACACGGGGCTTCTCCAGCGTCCTCGGTCTGAGCCCCGCTACCAGGAGCACGGCCCCCAGGCCTCCTGGCCCGCCCGCCCTCCCGCTCCGTGCATCCGTACCATGCTGAGCTCAACCGCCGCCGCTACACCGACCGCAACCGCTCTCGCCGCCGCCGCCGCGCTCAACTGCCGACGCCAAGCCTCGAGCTCCTTGGACGAGCGCCCCCACGTCGTCGTGTACCCCACGCCGCCGCCGCCGCCGCCGCCGCCTATTGGTGCAGAGCGCTGCGGGGTGGGGCGGAGTCTAGAATCCCGCTTCTGATTGGCTCACATGGGACTCCCTGTTTGTGGTGCGTCCTGATTGGGCATGAGTTTGGCGGGAAGGCTGCGAGCGGTTATTCGGTTTCGTCCAGCGCGTCCCGCTCACGCCCCTCCCGCCCCCCGCGGCAGGCCTGCTCTGATCTACCCGCCCCCACCCGCGGCTCACCGCCCCGGGCCTCCTTGTTAACTGGGGAGGGCGCCGGGCCTTCGTGCAATGACTGGCTTGCTTAGTCGCCGGCCCTACAGGGAAGCGCCGGCGAAGGCGATGGCCCCCACTCCAGCACTCTTGCCTGGAGAATGCCAGGGACGGAGGAGCCTGGTGGGCTGCCGTCTGTGGGGTCGCACAGAGTCGGACACGACTGAAGCGACTTAGCAGCAGCAGCAGCAACGGTTTTCTGAGCTGTAATGCACATACTGGGCAAGTCACCCAGTGAAGTCCGCAGTAAGTGGTCTTTTATGATCAGCTGCTTTCCCTCAGGGCAGGGGTTCAGCCATGTCGCCTGTGCCGTTACTTCAGTCCGCATACCGTACACTTCATCTACTTAAAGTACACGATTCAAATGCTTTCAGTATGTTACTGAAATTGTGCAGCCCTTACCATAATCAATTTTAGACCATTTCCATCATGCCAGATTTCATCCTTTTTTATTGCCAAGCAATACTCCATTGTATAAGTACACTACGTTCTATTTATCCGCTCATCAGCTGGTGGGTATTTGCATTTTGTGGCCGTCACGGATAACGCTGCCATGAGCATGGAAGCTCACGTTTTTGTGTGGACATGTTTTCATTTCTCTAGGAGTACAGATCTGGGACCTGAATGAGCACAACCGAAGACCCTGGTTAACACTGAAGTCTCAGTCACTATGAAGGCCAGCTCTGTAGGACTTCCACCTGGTTGACATGGGGCCTCAGTGCACTCCTGTGTTAAAAGGCACCTTGAAGTTGAAGTCGCCCATGGGAGAGAGAAGAAAGTCACACAACATAGTCACTCAGATGGTGTGAAGACGGCCAGCAGTTCTTTTTTGTACTCCACTCTGCGGGCACCCGTCTTTATGCAAAGCCCTGGAAGAATGACCTTCACTGAACTGGCGAGGTCATCAAACTCTCTGTTCACCTGGATATCCTGAGGAGAAGCCCGTCACCAGGCAGGATGTTATCACTTTCTGAGAAGTTGACCATTTTACACACACAGGTCTCAAAAAGCCTCATAGGGCATCAGTTTGTCCCAAGTTTGAACGATTGAAACTGTAAACACATCTCTGAACAGGCTTTGACTCAAGCCTGGGTTGAAATAAATCAGAGGGAGAATGAGCAGTGATTTGTAACAAGACTCTTCATGATTTGTATTTGGGGATTCTCTCATTTGTGTTTAACCACCTTAGAAAAGAGTGATATTTTCCCTACATTAAAAGACAAAACTGGAACTTCCCTGGTGGTCCAGTGGCTAAGACTCCACACTGCCGATAAAGAATTTTTTAAAGGCAAAATAGAGTGAAATGGTTATCATCTCTTGTGCAGCCCCCCAAGTGAATCTCCAGCACTAGGATCCACTCAGGCACTACCGGCTGGGAGGAGGGGCTGCCTTGCAAGAGCTGAACTTGCAAATCCAAACATCAGTGAGCACTGGCATCTGAGCCACCTGTTCTCTCTCTGCCAATGAAGAACCCAGGCAGGGGTCCGAGGTGAGACCACCATGACACCCCGCACGGGCAGGAGCAGAGGCACAGTGGCCACGTTGGAGCTCGGATATGGCCACACCAAATACCTGAGCCAGGCACTCGCTCCAGTCCACACTTCCTTCTTTCTAAAATGGAGAAAGTCATATCTCGCAGGGCTATTGGGAGGGTCAGAGACAAGGCTTATGAGAAACTCACAGAAAAGTCCAGAAGCTCCAGTGCAGACTGTGGATTAGCCTGGACAGACTTGAGCACACTAGAGCAGCCTTCACTTCGCATGGGATTCCTGGTCACCTGAGAAGCACACAAGCCCCTCAGTGAGGGACGCCGAGCCCAGGGCAGCAGGAGGGATTCCCCATCTTTGTGGATGTGGCTCCGGGCAGCCCCACTATCTCAGCTCAAAAGGCTCCTCCCTGCGACATGATGCCTTTGGTGGTGCTGGAACCAGGAATAGTGGAAGGGAGTGGATACTGGCTGCACACCCACTCTGTATCAGGAATCAGACACACGAGACATGCCCTACCCTTAAAAGCTCACTGTCGCAGGGAGGAGAGGGGAGCAAACAGAACAAGGCAGTGTGGAGAGTGCTCAGAGACTCCTGCACCAACGCTCCATGGAAAGTGGGGGGTGGATGGGACAAAACACCCAAGCTGAGCTTTCCAGGCCAGGTGGGTTGCGTTGGGCATTTCAACAAGAAGAGCCACAGGAGCAAAGCAGGGTTGAGAGGTTGTACCTCATGGCTGGGAAACTGCAAGCAGCTTGGGCTGAGAGTCTTTTCATGCTGTTCATGGGGCTCTCAAGGCAAGAAGACAGGTGGTTTGCCATTCCCTTCTCCAATGGACCACGTCTTGTCAGAACTCTCTACCATGCCCGCCCATCTTGGGTGGCCCTACACGGCATGGCTCATAGTTTCACTGAATTAGACGAGGCTGTGGTCCATGTGATCAGTTTGATTAGTTTTCTGTGATTGTGGTTTTCGGTCTGTCTGCCCTCTGATGGAGAAGGATAAGAGGCTTATGGAAGCTTCCTGATGGGAGAGACTGACTGTGGGGGAAACTCTTTTGTTCTTATGGGTGGGGCCGTGCTCAGTAAATCTTCAATCCAATTTTCTGTTGACGGGCGGGCCTGTGTTCCCTCCTTGTTTGAAGACAGACTGGTTCCAAATTGGGAAAGAAGTACGTCAAGGCTGTATATTGTCACCCTGCTTATTTACCTTATATGCAGAGTATATCATGAGAAATGCTGGACTGGATGAAGCATAAGCTGGAATCAAGACTGCCAGGAGAAATATCAATAACCTCAGATACGCAGATGACACCACTCTTATGGCAGAAAATGAAGAGGAACTGAAGATCCTCTTGATGAAAGTGAAAGAGGAGAGTGGAAAAGGTGGCTTAAAACTCAACATTCAAAAAACGAAGATGATGCCATCTGGTCCCATCACTTCATGGCAAATAGGTGGGGAAACAGTGGAAACAGTGTCAGACTTTATTTTGGGGGGCTCCAAAATCACTGCAGGTGGTGACTGTAGCCATGAAATTAAAAGACGCTTACTCCTTGGAAGGAAAGCTATGACCAACCTAGACAGCATATTAGAAAGCAGAGACATTACTTTTCCAGCAAAGGTCCGTCTAGTCAAAGCTATGGTTTTTCTAGTGGTCATGCATGGATGTGAGAGTTGGACTATAAAGAAAGCTGAGTGCCAAAGAATTGATGCTTTTGAACTGTGGTGTTGGAGAAGACTCTTGAGAGTCCCTTGGACTGCAAGGAGATCCAACCAGTCCATCCTAAAGGAGATCAGTCCTGGGTGTTCATTGGAAGGACTGATGCTGAAGGTGAAACCTCAATACTTTGGCCACCTGATGCAAAGAACTGAGTCATTGGAAAAAAACACGATCCTGGGAAAGATTGAAGGCAGGAGGAGAAGGGGACGACAGAGGATGAGATGGTTGGATGGTATATCACTGACTCGACGGACATGGGTTTGAGCAAGCTCTGGGAGTTGGTGATGGACAGGGAGGCCTGGTGTGCTGCAGTCCATGGGGTCACAAAGAGTCGGACACGACTGAGAGCCTGAACTGGGCCTGAGTGAAGGGCCTCAAGGTGGGGAGGAGCGTGGGGCTGGCGGAGCGCAGAGCCCATGTGCTGCGAATGAGCAGATGACTAAGCTTGGCATTTTCCAGAGAGATTTAAAGCCGGGCCGTTTCCTATTTAGGAGGACGACCTGATGGCCGGCAGGGAGGAGGAGCAGTGGGCAGCCCGTCCCCCTCCCCGGAGGGAAGGTGTGGGACGAGGGGGGTCAGCACTGGGCCCCAGCTGACAGGATGCGAAGGCGCCCCCACCTAGAGGCAGCCCTTGGGGGGACGGCGAGGTCAGGTTTGACTCCCAGAATCCCGTGCGCCTGTTCTCATCTAGGGGACCGTCCGGCAGGTGGCTAGAAATGGAGACTCAGAGCTTAGAGAGAGGTCTGGGTTCTGCTCGGGGGCAAGAGTGAGCCTCGGGCTGGGGAAGTGGGTGCTGCTGGGGGCTCCTGTGCTCCCTGAGGGCCAGGCAGGGCTGAGGTCCCCAGACCTGCTGGCACTGTCCTCGGGGTACATGCAGCTGGCAGAGAGGTCCTGGAGGGCCTGCTCCGGCCTCCCTTCTCTGCCTTCTGCTCTCAGTGGCCAGCTACATCCTCCCCACGGGAGACGGAACACCTGTGTGGCCCCTTGGGTTCCAGCAAGGCCAGGGGGAGGTGAGGGGAAGCCTGGTAGGCCTGGGGGGAGTCCGAAGGAATTTGTGGGCCAGGCCAGAGATGGGTGAGCGGATGATGAGGTTGCAGGAGGAAGCCGGGTGCCCCCTCCCCCGTGTGCCTGCAGGCACCAGCGTGAGATGTGGTGGGGAGGGGGCTGTGTGGACAGGCACAGGCGGTCTGTGCCGGGGCCTCCCCCATCGGGCTGGCACTCACAGCAAGAATCCTCAGTGTCTGGTTGACTCGCAGGCCCAGGCCCAGGCCCAGGGCTCCGGCCACAGAGATACGGTTGTTGCTGCAACAGAAAGGCATGTGCCTTGCAGGCAGCTGTGCAGAGCCACACTGCCCCAGGGCCGCGGCTGGAGCTGCCGGTGCAACCCCCAGGTCCAGCCTCCAAGCACTCCCCGGGGGCCCTGGGCAGCTCAGTGTGTAGGCGCTTCAGTGGAGTCTTCAGTGTTCAGGGTGCAGCAGACATGCCTAAAGGTTTGTTCCCCGCCTGCACCCCCAGTGGAGACCAGCTGCTGCTCCCGCCCGGCGCTCAGCAAGTGCTCCCACGCCTCCTGCACCCTGCCACCAGCTCCCTCCCCACCTCCTGCTCCAGGCCCCCTCACTGCTCTTGGCTACTTTGTCTCCAGGCCAGCCCCACTTCCCTCTATCTTCTCAGAGCCCAGCTGTCCCCCACAGGGAGGGGGAAATGGGTAGGATGGAGCAGGCGCCTGTGCCGACGGCGGACAGCCTGTGACCTGTCTGACCTCCACCTCCTCCCTTCCCTCTGGTTTTCCCAGGAGGCCTGGGACCCTGCCTGGGCTTGGAGGCGCAGCCCAGCCGTGGCAGGGCCCCAGCAGCCGCGTGCTGGACAGGGCACAAACCCCTCCTGAAAGGGAGGAGCCCGCACGTGGAGCGCCCCCGCCCACACCGGCTCTGCGGGAGAGGTTTACAGGTTTGCACCTCCCATCCCCCAGCCAGGCAGTAGGAATTACAAGTCCCCAGGTACAAAGGACGGGCTTCCCTGGTGGCTCAGAGGGTAAAGAATCTGCCTGCAATGCAGGAGACCCAGGTTCAGTCCTGGGAAGATCCCTGGAGGAGGAAACGGCAGCCCACTCCAGCATTCTGGCCTGGAGAATCCCAGGGACAGAGGAGCCTGGCAGGCTACAGTCCATAGGGTCACAAAGAGTCGGACACGACTGAGCGACTAACACTTTCACGTAGCAAGGATGAACTTGAGTGAGAGGGACAGAGCGGCGTGCCCTGGGACTGTGACAGGTTCCAGCCCTGAGGGGGAGCAGGAGGAGGAGCCCCAGTTCCTGGGTGGCAGGGGCCCTGGAGGTGGGGACGGGAGCCCCCTGCTCTCACCTCATATAGAGCTCCTCCAGCACGTTGTTGGTCTTGAGCGCCTCCCCCACCGCGGAGGCTCCAGAATCCCCACAGCCATTGTATGAGATGTCCAGGACCCTCAGGAAGATGTTTGCCTGGGACACAAAGGAGCAACCTCACAGGACCACATGTGTCGCTGGAGGAAGCCAGGCCCCAGCCTCTGAGCCCAGGAGAGCTGAGGAGCAGAGTGTGGACCGGAAGCAGAAGACCACAGAGGTTGCAGGGGAGAGCCCTGGGCTTGGGCAGTGGTGGCCGGTAGAGGGTGGGCATGGACATGAGTGAACCTCAGAGTGAGCGGTCTGCCCTGGGGCCACAGGGCCCAGAGACACAGTGAGGGGGAGCCCTCTCGGGCAGGGACCCCAAGGCACAGAGCATCCCAGGGCTCAAGGAGGACACCAGTGAAGGACTGTTGGGTGAAATGTGCCTGGAGGACTGTGATGGGGAGAAGTGGGGAGCCCGTGGGTGCCCAGCTTGTGGGGCGGGACCCCGGTCAGCCTCGACACTGCACGTCGTGGAGGGCAAGGCCACGCTGCCGTTCCCCAAGGAGGATCCGGCAGAGGCAGCTGCCCCCAGGGGCACCACGGGGCCCTGTGCCCCCCATTCCCCAGGTGTTGGGACCAGGGAGCAGGCAGAGCATGTGAGAGGGTGTGCAGGGGGCCCGGGGCCCAGGGCCGTCATCTCAGGCAAGCATCTGCCCAGCGGTGAGTGTGCGTCACTGGACCACACGGTGCCCCCCCGCCACCCGAGCGTCCGTGGCGCCTCTGGAGGCGTGCGTCTCCAGCTGTGGACCTCTTCCTCAGCACCCTGAGAGTCGGTGCAGGGAAACCAAACTGTCGTCATTAAATAGAGCCAGGGAAACTGAGGTCACCTGGAGAAGCATCCTCTGAGCTCTGCTGAAAAGAGCCAAGCCTCCTTCCTTCCTTTTTTTTCCTTTTTTTGACTGTACCATGAGGCATGTGGGATCTCAGTTCCCCAACCAGGGATTGAACCTGTGCCCCGGAAGGGACAGCACACAGTCTTAGCGACTGGGCTGCCAGGGAAGTCCCTGAGGCTCATTTCTGAAGAGCTGCAAGAGATGGGGGCCTGGTGCCTGGGAGACCCACCCCAGAAGGAGGCCAGAGGGGCTTGCTAGGCAGGGCCTCGTACCTCCAGTCCTCTGGCAAAGGCTACGGCTCCGAGGCCTCGCAGGTGATTCCAGCTCACGTTGAGCTCCATGAGTCCTGTGTTTTCTGCCAGGGCTGGTCCAAGCGTCTCCCCTTCAGAAACACCACGACAGACTTTCTTATTCATTCTGATCATTCCTTCAAGAACCGATAGTGATACCCACTGTGGGCCTCATCCAACCCCTCATGGGCCTGCCCTGCCCTCAAGGCATTTCTGGGGTGTGAGCTATCCAACCACAAACAGGGAGGCTTGGGGACAGAGTCGGGGCTAACCCTGCCTTGGAGCGGGGGTCAGGAAAGCAGAGAGAGCCTTGAAGATGAAGGGATACCCCTTGCGCCCGTGGAGACCCATGTGGTGGGGAGAAGGGGGGACGGAGCCCGGGGTTCGTGGAAACGCACACAGGCCTGGTGCGGGGCCCCCCAGGTGAGGCTGTGAGGGGACGTAGGAATGATGGTGGGTGGGGGCGGGCACCTGAGGTCAGGGGACCCGCTGGGTGCCTTGTGCCGCCGTCTACGCAGGAGGTGACAAGGTCAGCGCGGCTGTAGCAGAGAGGAGGCAGTGGTGCAGAAGAGGAGGGGACTTCCCTGGTGGTGCGGTGGCTAAGACTCCCGGGCTCCCAAGGCAGGGGGCCCAGGTCGGATCCCTGGTCAGGGAGCTAGGTCGCCCATGCTGCAGCTGAAGAGCCTGCCTGCCACAGCTGTGAGCTACTGCAGCCAAATACGTAGGTAGTGAAGTGAAAGTCGCTCAGTCACGTCCGACTCTCTGCAACCCCATGGACGGCAGCCCACCAGGCTCCTCTGCCCACGGGATTCTCCAGGCAAGAGTACTGGAGTGGGTTGCCATGCCCTTCTCCAAATAAATAAGTAAATGGTAAAAAGAGGGGGGCGGGGATGAAAGGAAAGAGCAGGGCTGGGTGGGTAAAAAACCCGAGACCTATTTCACATGTAAGATGGGCAGAACCCCTGCCCACCCTCTCTGCCGAGTCCGGGCTCAGTGGGTCTGACCTGCTCCTGGTTCTCAGCTCCGGCGGCCCCTGCTCCCCTCCATCCCCGTGTGCAACTGCTGACGCCCTTCTTTACCTGGGGAACAGCGCCTCATTCCCGCCCAGGAAGCCTTGCTTACTCAGCCAGGCCGGGCCGGGCCACCTCGGACCCCCTGTCTGCTCGTGTCCATCCTTCCGGGCTCTGAGCGTTAGGCCGCCCTGCCTGGCCCCTCTCCATAGTGCCGCACCCAGCACAGAGCAGAAGGCTAGGCGCCCGGGTCCGCAGACATGGCAGCACCTTGGAGAGCTCCCTGCGAGGCCGCGAGGACTCCTGGCGCCTCCCTGAGATCCAGATCCCCCACCCCGCGTCCAGCACCAGGTCTGACAGTCACAGGGTCTCAGACACGTCCAGGGCTGGGAGGGGCAGGCGGCAGTGGCGAGCTGAGTTCTTGGTTGGATGCCTAGTGGTCATCAGGGCCCACAGGCAGTGCTGGGCAGAGACATGTCTGGGGAGTGGACTGAGAGTCCAGGGTGGGGTGGGGGTGCAGGGACAGGAGCGGGGCACGGATGCTCGGAGTGGTCCTGCCTACCCCCACCCCCCTGCCCCAGGAGGATGGTCAGGAGCGCCGCTGCGGTGACCCAGGCCGGCGGCCGGATGGCACCTGCTTGGTCATTCAGCTGGTTGTAGCTCAGGTCCAGGGATTTCAGGCCTGTGTGGGCCAGCAGGAGCTCAGCCAGGCACTGGGCTGCCTGCTCTTCCAGGCCGTTCCCTGCTAGCTGCACCCTCTGCAGAGCCGGGCTCACGGCCAGGGCGGCACAGACGGCCCGGGCTCCCTCCGCTCCCAGGTGGTTCTCCGACAGGTCCACATCTGGGGGCAGCACCACTCCTCAGGGGCGGGCTCCAGAGCCAGGCCCTGCCCGTTCCGTCCCCCACAGCTGTGCAGCCTGTCCCAGCACGGGGGACTTAGTGGCCGGACTGTCCCGGGGTGGGTGGTGAGTCTGCCCCCATCGGCTGGGTCCCCTGCAGCCCCAGGCAGCTCCCCAGAGCCCCGTCCCCAGGCCACGTGTCCACAAGCTTTGTCCGGGGGCTAACGCCGCCTACCCTGCGGGGCTGTAATGTAGACGCACCCAGCCCCTCGGTGGGTGGCTCACGCCTGGCAGCCATGTGGCCCGCCCGCGGAAGCCCCACTGCCACGTTTCCGGGGACTGGCAGTGACGCCCAGGTGGCCACGCATGGAGGGCTTACGTGAGCAGACGCTCTGCTGAGTGTATGTCCCCAGGCTTCCAAGGGCTGAGTGTTGAAAACTGAGGCTCAGCAAGGCCGGCTCCTTGCCCAGGGTCTCCCTGCCCTTCCATGGCAGAGGCAGCGTCTGGATCAGCCCCTCTCCTCTCGCCCTGCCCGGCCCCTGCCCATCTGCCCCCTGCCTCTCTGCATCCAGGCACTGGGAGGCCACCTTATACCAGGGGTGCTGGCCGGCCGAAGACAGTGGAAGAGGCCCCACAACTCTGGGTGCCCCACAGAGGGCCTGGCCCCGCCCCACCCTCCCTGTGATGAAGCCCCACCCCCAAGCGGCAGCAGCAGCAGCTAGGAGCGGGGTGAGAAGGCCCTGTGTGGGGTACCCCAGCCCCACCCCAGGCTCAGAACCTACCACAGATGCTGCGGTTTCTGCTCAGAGCGCCGGCCAGGGCCTCTGCACCGGCCCCACAGAGCCCGTTGTCCCGAAGGTCCAGCCGCTTTATGTAGCGATTGGAGGTCAGTGCACGGGCCAGAGCCCGGGCCCCCTGGGACAGAGAGGGACCTGAGGGGCCTGGTCCTTCCCGGGGCTGCAGACACGGCGGGGCACTCCCTGGGCTCTGCTTGCGGGGCTCAGCCCACTCGGTTCATTCCCATAGGCCCAGGGATGCCAGCTTCTCCCTCTCGGTCTCTCCAGGAGCTTGACCCAACAAATCAGGGGTGCCCTGCAGGCCCCGAAGTCCTTGTACTGAACTCTGTCGTAGCCCCGATCCCACCTGCTGCTCAGTGTGGGGGCTGGGACATGCCTGGGACCCCGAGCAGGGCTGGGGGAGTGTGGGGGGGTGGGCTCAGGAAGGGACCCCTCCCCAGGCTGCTGCCTCCCAGGTCCTCGTCCTCCAAGCCTGCCCAAAGGTCCCTCCTGGGGTACCTGGGGCCCCAGGCCTCGGTGCCGCAGGCTGAGCTCTGGGGCGCTCCCTTGGCGCAGAAAGCAGGAGGCGGGCACGACGCTGTGGGCCCGGCAGGACCTCAGGTAGAGGGTGTCCTTGCCCAGCTCGCCAGGCTCGCGGGCGCCTGCTGGGAGACGGGGTTCACGTGGCTCCCTCCCGGCCAGCCCCACTGCCCAGCCTGTTCTCCCCTCTGGAGACGTTTCCTCCTGTGCTGGGGGGATCACGGCCCCACGTGCAGTCCCGACGCTGGTGTAGCTGGTCCTGGGCCTCCCCGCCCCGCCCACCCCCGGGACCCTGCACTTCGTACTGTCTCTTCCACCGGATTGCAGACCACAGGGCCGTGGGGACCTCTTATGGGGGAGGAAACTGAAGCAATTCTAAGTTCCCTACTTCCATTCCTTTAGTTTTTTTCTGGTGGCCGGGGTGAGACAGCCCTTCTTACACTGTTTGGGGGGGAGGGGGTTGCCTCTTAACCTCATTCTGGAAGCCTGTTCTAAGGCTGGGACTGATGCCGCCAGAGCATGGTGGGGAAAGCCTGGGCGAGAGCCGCCCCCAGCCCCACGGAGGGGTGCGCTCCTGCCGGACGGGGTCCCCTGCCTACACGGCCCCAGCCTGCCCCCCACCCCCTGCCAGTAGGCACCTTCTGTCTCCTGGTCGGAGTCCGAATCCGCGTCCGAACACTTCTTGGCCTCCGGGACCCCAGCAGGACGCCCAGAGGCCGCCGCTGCCGCTTCCTCCTGGCCTTCCTTCTCCCCAGGCTCCTGGAGGGGACCCCTCATGGTTACGCCCACTCTGCAATCGCGGCCACAGAGCGGGGATGCGAGGGACTTGCCGCGGAGCGCGGCCCGGGGATGGGGGCGGGCCCTCCAGCGCATTGGCCAATCTGATGGGGCGCTTGTCCGCTGCAGCCAATAGGGACGCCCCCCGGCAGCAGTTGCCCAGGTGACCCCAAGTTGTTGGTTGCTGCGGACGCCGCCAAGAGCGCGCGCTGCCCTGGGCCCCCTCGCAGCCAGGACTGATCAGCGCGCGGCGGGCTTGCCTCCTCTTCGGGAGCCTGGGAAAGGGGCAGCTTCTCGGGGGCGCCGCACAGGGGGCTGGGGGACCCGGCAGGGCTCGGCTGACTGCTTTCTGCCGCCAGGATCCCACTCCCACCCTGTGGGTCCAGCACTCACTCACCCGCTAGCAGTTCCCTGAGCTTCCCCCTCCTCCGAGGACTGCCCTCCGCAGCGCTGCTTGTCGAGCTTCAGGTCTGCACAGGACAGCTCCCTTCCCGGGGCTTTCCTTGATGTCTGGGCTCCAGCTGGCCCAGGCCGCCCTCTCACAGTGCCCGTCCCACCGGTCATCTCTCGAAGGTGACGGGTGAGAGGGCACGGGCCGGAGACTGCTCCTCCCTTAGTGCCCACGGCCCAGCTGGCGGAGTCTGCGGTGGATGGGAGGCCCTGAGCAGCGGGGAGGCTGAGCCTGAGCCCAAGGGCTGGGAGGTGGAGGCTGAGTCCTGCCTGAGTGTCCCTTTAATAGCTGCTGGCTTGGCCCCGCTTGGCGCCTGCTTCAGCTCCTGTTCAGCTGTGGCTGCAGCTGCTGTGCTGACTCACGCAGCCTGGCCGCCAGCAGGAGCTGGGAACATGGGCTCCCCCGGCGCCGGGGTGGGCTGGGGGCTTCTGGATTACAAAACGGAGAAGTATGTGATGACCCGGAACTGGCGGGTGGGCGCCCTGCAGAGGCTGCTGCAGTTGGGGGTCGTGGTCTACGTGGTGGGGTAAGAGAACAGCTTCCTGGTGTGCTGGCCGGAGGGGTCACGGCTGTGCCGAGGGGCGAGAGGCTGAGTCTTCAGGGTCTGGGCTGGTGGTCAGAGTGCAGGGCAGGAGGTGGGGAGAAGGAAGGCTCTCCGTCTGTCTAGAGGCTGGGGGAGTGTCAGAGCAGGTCCTGTGCTCAGGTGTCTCCCTGCATCCTTCCCTGGGCCTTCTTCCCAGCCCCGTGCTAGACTCCGGCGCCCAGCAGGATGGGGCCCTTCCCCGCACCGGGGGCCCTTGGCCAGGCAGGAGGTGGTCCCTGACACTCGCGAGAGCTGGAGCACTAAGGACCCCGGTAGAGACCACCCGTTCAAGCTGGGTCGGGGGCGTCTTTGAGGAAGAAGCGGATCTAGATAGGGCAGGGGAGGCTGTTGGCTGGTGAAGGAGGTGATGGCGGGCGTCCCCAAGCTCACAGGTGCCCAGCAAGGGCCCTGGCCCTCTGACCCATGGCCGGAGCTCCGGCCTGGGCAAGGGGTTTGGTGCGGGAGACCAGGTGGAGAGAAGGCAGGGCCCCTGAGCCCTGGGCTGAGAGTCAGGAGGGTGTGGAGGAGAGGAGGCCCAGGGACGCACCACACTGCCTGTCGGTCGCCCCTAGGTGGGCCCTCCTCACCAAAAAAGGCTACCAGGAGCAGGACCTGGACCCCCAGGTCTCTGTCATCACCAAGCTCAAGGGGGTCTCCGTGACCCGGATCGAGGAGCTGGGGAACCGGCTGTGGGACGTGGCTGACTTCGTGAAGCCGCCACAGGTGGGTGACCCGGCGCTGCTGCTGGGCGCTGGCCCCTCTGTGAACGTGTGCAGAGGGGAGGGGAGCCAGCTCTGGCCCAGGGCCATGCTCGGGGCGGGGCCTCGCAGAGCCGTGGCCTTCCCGTGGAGGAGGAGACGGTCAGGAAGCCAGGCCGGGGGGGACGCGTTCAGCAAGCCTGCATCCGGGGCTGGTAGAGACGGCGTGGTGGGCGTGGCCGAATGCCGCCTGCGCGCGCTCGGAGGCTCCGTCGTGTCCCGCTCTGGGCGACCCCGTGGACCGTAGCCCACTGGGCTCCTCTGCCCACGCGATTCTCTAGGCAAGAACACTGCAGTGGGTTGCCGTTTCCTCTTCCAGGGGATCGTCCCGACCCAGGGATCAAATCCTCGTCTCTTATATCTCCTCCACTGGCAGACGGGCTCTTTAGTGCCACCCGGGAAGCCCTCAGGGGAATGCCCCTCAGCCAGAAAAAGAATGAAATAATGCCACCTGCAGCTACACGGAGGGACGCAGATATGATCAGACAAAGACACGCGATATCACTTACATGTGGAATCGAGAGTGTCACACAAATCCACGTATCTACGACACAGACTCACAGCTGTAGACCCCAGACTCGTGGCTGCCAGGCTGGGGGGCGCTGGTGAGGGAGGGAGGGAAGGGGCGAGTTCGGGATCAGTAGATGTGAACTGTTACAGAATGGGTAAGCAATAAGGTTCTGCCCCGTAGCACAGAAAACTGTATTCAGCACCCGCTACTTAACCACAACGGAGGGGCCTCCCTGGTGGCCTGGGGGTTAAGACTCCGCCTTCCCGAAGCTGGGGCCCAGGTGTCATCCCTGGTTGGAGAACTAGGTCCTGCCGGCCGCGACTGTGGATTCCCAGACCGCGGTGAAGATCCCCTGGGCTGCAAGTTAAAGAGTAATTAAAAGAACATAGTGGAAAAGAAAAAAAAAAAAGTCTGCATCTGGAAAGGGGAGGAGTGTCTCGGAGCTCAACGCGTGCGCTGGAGGGTGGGCTGGGAGGGCCGAGGGGGCACGCCTCCCCTGCCGTCTCCCACACCGTCTCCTGCCCCGCCCCCCCCCCGCCCCCGTGACCCAGATCGTCCACTGCCTCAGTCTCCTCCCCTGTCCTGCTGACGCCCAGATTCTAACCCTGGTGACCCCCACCCTGAGCACAGCTGCCTCCTGGGGGCAGGCCCACCTCATCCGACGGGAAATCACCTCCTGCCCCCCGCATGGCCTCTCGTCTTCCAGTGACGACCCCCAGTGTCCACGTCAGGCCCACTGGACACCTCGCTGCCCCTGCCTCTGGTTCATTCCATTTCCTAACAGCTCTCACGGCCGCCCTCGTCATCCCTGGGTCGGGCTGACGGAGGCCTTCCGCTGGGCCCCCATGTAGCAGCCGGGCTGGCCCTCCCAGCCCCCGCTTGCCACCCTCAGAAGTCTCCTTCTCGTGGGGGTCCACCAAGCCCCTCTAACTTCCCTTTATTAGTTAATCTTGCCGTGTCGGGCCTCAGTCGTGTCCTGTGGGAACTTTCGCTGTGGTGCACGGACCCTCTCTAGTGGGCAGCGTGTGAGCTCAGCTGCTCTGCTGCGTGTGGGAATCTTTCTTAGTTCCTGGACCAGGGATCAAACCGATCAAACCTGAGTCCCCTGCACTGCAAGGCAGATTCTTCTCCACTGGACCAGCAGGGACGTCCCCACCGAGCCCCTCTAGATCCTGACCACCGCCACCCCTGATACCTCTTCCTGGGTGTGCATACCCCAGGAAGCCTGCTGAGCTTGCGTGTGCAACATGCAGGCGCCAGGCATCATTGATCCGAGAGCTCCCCTCTGGCCCCCTGGCGCCTGGGCCTGTCTTCAGTGAGGGCTCCACCTCGCCTCTAGCCTGGAACTGCAGTGTCTGGAATCAGGGGGCTCTTGGAGAATCCTGGCTGAGTGACTGAGTGCGGGAGATGGACATGGGCTCAGGAAGGGTCGCAAGCCCCGCTGAGCTCCTGTCTCTGACCCTTGCCACTCTGGAGGGGCGTTTTCCTGGGGCTCAGGGCTGGTGACTTGATGGAGCCAGGGCCCCGCCCCACACGGGCCAAGCTGCCAGCTGCTGGCCTCTCCTGGTGGGGGTGCGGGGAGCAGAGACCCACCCTGACACTTCTCTTTCAGGGCGAGAACGTGTTCTTCTTGGTGACCAACTTCCTTGTGACACCAGAACAAGTCCAGGGCAGGTGCCCAGAGGTAAGACTGCCCGAGGGCTTCCCATGGGTCCCTAGTTCCAGAGTCTGTCCCCTAAGTGTCTGGGCCCTTCCACATCCTGGTCCTGCCTCTGGGCACTCTGGAGGTTGTCCAGGTAACACCCAGAACAAGGCACAGAACTCAGGTGGACTCCGATAGCCAGAGGCAAGCTGGAAGATCACCTCCCTATTCTAGACACAGCTTCTATTAATGTGTTCCGGGAGCAGCTTCCGTTTTTGTCTGCAAACAGCACACTGCTGCCCAGGCCGAGCTCAAGGCCGCTCACGATCTCTGTGTACTTTCCCCTGCAGCTGTGGGCCCTGCCATCCAGAAAATCTCACCGTCCCTAGAAACCGCGCCTTTCCTCCTCACCTGAGGGCGTCCCAGGGTAGACCCCTGTCACAGAGCCCACTGACCCTTCTCTCCAGCTGTGGATTTTTTATCCGATTTTTTTCAAATTGTGATAACATACATGTAACATCAAAATTACCATCTTGGGAGGGGGGTTCAGGATGGGGAACATGTGTACACCGTGGCAGATTCATGCTGATGTATGGCAAAACCAATACAATATTGTAAAGTAATTAGCCTCCAATTAAAATAAATAAATTTATATTAAAAAAATAAAACAGCTCAAAACAAAATTACCACCTTAACCATTTTTAAGGGTTCAGTTTCCAGGCTGTGGGTTTTGCTTAAAGAGTCCTGACCCAGGACACCGCCTTGGAAGCTTACCTCTGTGATGACCTTTTTCATCAAGGCTAACATGTAATCACTCACTGGCTGGAGAGAAAGGGTGCAGTCAGCTGCCCCTGAGTCCTGTTCGGTGGCCCCACCGCTGTTGCTGGGGCGTCCCGTGGGCCCGGTGGGCCCCAGCTTCCCTCGGCAAACATATGATGTCCTTCCCTTTGCAAACTCTCGCGGACGTCTAGTCTTGGTTCAGTGTGTGGACAGTCCTGAAGTGTTGCTGGGGCTGTGGTTCTGTCTTTTTTGGAATCCACGGGATTCCTCTTTGCTCCATGTCCCAGCTTCTGGCTCTTCCCATGAAACAGCGGGGGCCGTGCCGTAACGCGTCAGATCTGACCGGCCACCTTCCTCAGAGCCGCTCCTTTGGGGGTCCTGGTGGGCCGGCCCTCCCAGCAGTGCAACAGCCTTCAGAAACCCGCAGAGCCTCCCCCGGGGGCTGCAGAACCCCACCCGCACACGCCAAGGCTCTGGGGCAGACGGCCCAGCCACCAAGGCAGGTCCTGGGGTGGCGCAGAGGCTGCAGCTGGGAGTCCCCGGGGGCTCGGGCAGGGCTTCCTCTGGACCCCAGGCTCAATGAGGGTCTTCAGGCTGTGCAGGCAGAGGGGGCTGCGTGGGTAAAGGGCCCCCGTGTGGGGTGAGGCATCTCAGGAGTCACCTGCTGCTCAGTGGGGCTGGAGCCTCCATTTGGACTGGATTGGGGGGTATCCCAAGAGCTCTGTGGAGAAGCTGGTTTTGATCACAGGAGCACGGCGATGCAGGGGGCTCAGAGGAGGGGCGTTCCATCTCCCGTGCCTCGAGAGGGGCCATTCGGGAAGCCGGATGGAGGAGGACAGGGCCTGGGGGGTGCCCACGGTGGCCCAGCCAGGCGGAGAGGAGGGACAGACGTGGGACACAGGTGGGGACCTCGAGGCCGGGCAGGTGGCCGCACACTGTCCTCCGACCACCAGTGCTCCCCACGCTGCCCTGAGCTGGGTGCCCTGGGCAACGGTGTCCAGCATCAGCCAGGACAGAACCGCAAACCTGCATCTGTGAGACTGTGCCTCCCTCTGGGGCCTGGAGCCCCGGAAAGCTCACCCCCTTCCCCTGCTGGCTGACCCCCGAAACTTGGTCCCCGCGTGCAGGCAGCCACGGCCCCGTCTCACAGGAGAACAGGCAGGGATGCGGAGAGCCTGTGTGCTCCCAGGCCCTCCCACGGGTCTCGCCCTCAGTCACTGCCCAGAGCCCCACCTGGCACGCCCTCACCCTCCCCGCCACGCGTCACCTCCCCCGTTTCGTCCTCTGAACTGGACCAGAGCCGCTGGGCCTGGCCACATCATTCCGGCCCCCCAGGAGGAGCGGGTCAGGAGTCTTGCTCAGCCTTGGAACTCTGCCTGCACCCATCTCCCGCTGGGGCTGCTACCTCCGTGATTATCTGCAGCGTCCAGCTCTCGGGTGTCCCCATACTCAGAGATTCCCAAGGGGCTGAGGCAGGAAGGGGCGTGTCCCCCTGCCCTGCGGGGCAGGGTCCCCGAGGGAGGCCCCTCCAGGCCCTTGGCGGTCTGCTCTCCGCCCCCAGCACCCGTCCATCCCGCTGGCTAACTGCTGGGCCGACCAGGACTGTCCCGAGGGGGAGACGGGCACGCACAGCCATGGTAAGTGGGCCCACCTTGCAGGGCCTCCCCAGGCTGGGGCCTCCGGCCCAGGGGACCCTGGGGGGTCTGCATCTCTCCTTCCTGTCAGCCTCCCTCCCCCGACCCCTGCCCAGGCCCCATGGAGGTTCAAGGGCCTAGGGTTTGTCCCGTGTTTTCAAGGCATAAAGACAGGCCAGTGTGTGGTGTTCAATGCGACCCACAGGACCTGCGAGATCCGGGGCTGGTGTCCAGTGGAGAGTGGTGCTGCGCCCGTGTAAGCCCCCCAGGCCCCACGCCCGCCCCCCAACCACGGAGCCTGCCTCTCACATCCCCCCTCTACCCTGCAGCAAGCCCCTGCTTCTCCAGGCTGAGAACTTCACCCTGTTCATCAAAAACACCGTCACCTTCAGCAAGTTTAACTTCTCCAAGTAAGCAGGGGGTTGGAGGTGGGGGGGCGGCAGGCCGAAGACCCTCCTGCCCCCTGCCTGGTCTGACCCCCTCCTGCCCCTCAGGTCCAACGCCCTGGACACCCAGGACCCCACCTACTTCAAGCTCTGCCGTTATGACCCCCACTCCAGCCCCACCTGCCCCGTGTTCCGCATTGGGGACCTCGTGGGTGCAGCTGGAGGGGTCTTTGAGGATCTGGCGCTGCTGGTGGGTCCCCGGTGGGGTGGGCGGGGCTCCTGGCGGCCGAGGAGGCCCCGAGAGCCGCTGGGCCAGTGCGCGCTATATGCAGGGCGGGGCCGTGGGTGTCCACATCCGCTGGGACTGCGACCTGGACAGCAGGGGCACTGACTGCCAGCCCCAGTACTCCTTCCAGCTGCAGGAGCGGAGCTACAACTTCAGGTGCGGCCCCACAGCCCCCGCCCCGGCCGGCACCCAGGGCCCCGCAGGCCCACTGTTGGAGGGCGGGGGCGCTGGGGCCCCCAGCACAGGCTCCATCCAGCCTCCACTCTGCACCCCCTCTCCAGTCCTGCCTCTGGCATTCCCTCCAACACACAGGGGCCTTCTTATTTTACTTTTTCCTTTAGGTTTTATTTTTAAAAGTTCCAAAGCCTATAGAAGAGTTCAAAGATTAGTACCTTGAACACCCATGTCACCTTTGAGAAAAAGAATCTAATGGCTTGAGTTTCCTGAACTGTGTCAATAATAGTCCAAAATCTTTTTATTTTCGAATCCAAGGTGTGGCCAAGGAGCTTGCACTGCCCTTATTGTCCTGTCTGAGTCTCTCAAGCAGAACCCCCTGGGATCCTGTCCTGCCACCTCATGTCACCTCATCACGTGTGTACACACACATGCGCACACGTGCACACACGAGCACATGCTCACACGCGAGTACACGCATGCACACATGTACATGCTTGTGCATAGAGCACACATGAGCACACGTGTACATGCTCACACACAGAGCACACACAAACACACACATGTACATGCTCACACGCATGTGCACACACGAACACATGCTCACACACGAGCACACGTGCACACACATGTACATGCTCACACGTGAGCACACACGTGTACATGCT
>NW_024070196.1:71159719-71206873 GCF_014754425.2 Oryx dammah | reverse complement strand
GCTCACACGTGAGCACACACGTGTACATGCTCGTGTAAGGAGCACACACGAGCACATGCTCACACGTGAGTACACACGCACGCACACATGTACATGCTCACACGCATGTGCACACACGAACACGTGCTCACACATGAGTACATACACACACACGCACACACATGCTCACACAGCCCCCAGGCCTGGAGGCGACGGCCTTGACAGCTACCTGGGCCTCACCTGGCCTGGCCGCTCTGACCTCCGGCCTCTGCTTTGTGTAGAACTGCTTCATGGCCTCTGGAAAGCCAGCCTGAGGGCCCCTGCAGAGCCTTCCCTGCTTCCAGGGGAGAGTGCGGTCCCCCCTCTGGACCCCACAGCCCTGGGCCTGCTCCCAGCTCCCCCACTCCCACTGCTGGTGTCTGTCTAGGGACCCTTCTGCCCCGTCCCCTGGGGAGGCAGGGAGCTCCTGAGGGGTGGGACCCAGCTTGCTTTGCCCCCGTGTCCTTGGCAGCCTCCCGGAATGCTGGATGGGGCTGGGGGGTTGTGGGGTCAGTGGGTGAGGGGGATGGAGGCTGCGAGCAGGCAGAACAGGCCACCAGCCTCTCTCCTGCCCCCAGGACAGCCACACATTGGTGGGAGAGCTCCGGTGTGGAGGCCCGCAGCCTGCTCAAGCTCTATGGGATCCGTTTCGACATCCTGGTCACAGGGCGGGTAGGTAGGCAGGGTTGGTGGGGGCAGGGGGTGACGGTCACATCACTGGATGGGTAGGTGGGCAGGGTTGGCGGGGAGCTGGGGGGCAGGGACGGTCATGGCTCAGGGCTCACCCCATCTCTCAGGCAGGGAAATTCGGGCTCATCCCCACGCTTATCTCTCTGGGCACAGGAGCAGCCTGGCTGGGCGTGGTGAGTGCGGAGAGCGTGGGCAAGCATGCGCCCGGCCCGCCCCGGCAAGGCTGGGCCCCCGATGTCGGGTCTGGTCGGGGGAGGCCTGGTGGGTGGGTCTGGGCACAGCTTAGCCCTGCTGCCCCCAGATCACCTTCCTCTGTGACCTGCTGCTGCTGTACGTGGACGGAGACGCACACTTCTACTGGAGGACCAAGTACGAGGAGGTACGCTGTGCCCGCGGGGCCTGGGCGCCGCCTGCCCGGGGCTTTGGCCCGAGCCCCAACCTGCTGCCATCATTCATAGGCAAAGGCTCCAAAGAGGACCGCCCAGCTCCAGCAGACAGAGCCAGCACCCGCACCCCCGCGCCCGGCCATCCAGGGGCCTTAGAGGGGGCCCAGCGCCTGTCCTGACAGCCACGGCTGCTTCCGGGAGCTGGACATGGAGGCTGTGGCCCACTAGATGGCCTGCTCCCTGCTGGTGGGGGTCGGGGCTGGGAAGGCGGGGACCTCGCCTTGGGACACCCCCTGTGGATGGAGCCCCAGGACTAGGACGGGGTGAGAGGACGATTCCTCCTGGGGCAGGGAGCGCCCCAGAGCCGCCTGTGCAGGGACCTGTAGCAGGACGCGTCAGGGTGCCGTCCTGGGGCTCCAGCTGCATCTGTGTGTGGAAAACCCTCTCGCAGCTCTTCACCAGGACGCCCAGCGTGGCCCCCGCACTAGTGGCCCCCACAGCCCCTCCTCTGGCTGTACGGACCCCAGCCTTCTCCTCGGTCAGCACCCCCCATCTCGGAGCCTCAGAGTCAGGCAGAGTGTCTCTGCTGCTGGGATCCACTCCTGGAATTCAGACTGGGGCGGGCAGATAGCCCAGCCCTTCCCCGTGGCAGCTCTCCGGCTCTACGGGGACTGGGACCGACAGAAGACCAAGGACGAGCTGCTCCAGTGGTGGGCTGAGCCCCCTGGAGCCGTGTGGGTGGGGAGGACTGGTGGGAGAGGAATTCTCCACTGCCCGTGGTCACCCCCAGGGCCAGCCTGCAGGGGTGGCTCTCTGGAGGCCCTGCCTTTCGGGAGCAGAGCCCCGAGGCTGGAAGGAATGTTCCAGACAAGTCCCAGAGGCCACGGCAGGCTGGCCAGGGTCTGGTATGTAGTCGTCACAGGGCCTGGGTCTGGGTCCTGCCTGCTGGACTCCTCATGGCAGAGTTTAGAGGGTGCTCGCGTGGGAGGCCTGGGGCTCTTTCTCATGGGGCCCAGAGACCAGGCATGCTGGACGTGGCCAGGGCAATGATGCGGGCCAGCTGTGGAGGGCCAGCGCCGGGCTCAGGCTGGGCTCAAGCTGCCTCTTGATCCCTAGAGCAGTGTCCGAGGGAGCGGGGCGTCCTCAGGGCCAGGGCGAGGGGTGTGGGCCCAGACAGCGCTGACGGACGGCTGCAAGGTCGGGGAGTAAAGCCTGCCAAAGCCACAGCTTCCCGCGTGCTCCTTACAGGCAGGGACGGGGCTGGTGGTATCTGCGGGGGCACAGCATTGCCCGGGAGACCTGCGGGCCATGCGGCTGGGCCTGGGCCCTTCCCAAGGACCAGGGGTGGGGGGAGAGCTGGAGGGCACTTGGGAAGGATTCAGGCTCTCGGGTGCCCAGCCCGGGGAGGCACCAGGGTCTGAGCCTGGAGGTCTGGGGCCTCAGTCTGCACGTGCTGAGCCCATGGGTGTGTGTCTGGAGGTGCACGTGCTCGTGCGGGCGTGCCTCTGCCTCCCCATGGGGGCCTCAGGCACACGCCACGCTCTCCGGGAGCCAGGGAGACAAGGGCACCCCGGAACTCTGCTGCCCTTCTAGGCGGCCTCCCTGGGGCCCGGGCGCCTGTGCCGGGCCTGCCCCCCAGGGGAGGGGAGCCTGACTCTGCTCCTCTGTGCTGGCGCGTTGTGGGTTGTGGCACCCTCGGAGGGGCAGAGGGCACGGGCCTGCGTGTCCTCAGCCCAGGGCTGTCCCAGGCCGGCACCTCCCCCACGCGGAGCCCCAGGACTCCACCCTGCACCACCCTGACAATCGAGCGAGCCCTTTCCAGGGGCCGGCAAGGACCCGATGCCTCAAGATCCATGGACGTGACACGGCCACACGGCTGGTTGAGTGGTTCCTATTGTGGGTCCCCAGACAGGGTGTCCTCCCCACCCGCCCCAGTAGCTGGAAGGGGTTGCAAAGAGTCCACCGCCCCAGCGCTGGCGGTGCCCACTCCAAGGGTGACCTGCAGCGCCAGCCCCTAAACTAGAGTCCGCGGGTCCCAGGGGCCCCCTCGGGTGGGCAGGCCCACGAGCCCGCCGAGCCGCCCTGAACGGAGGCCGAGCAGCTCTCACGGACTGCCAGGCCCCTGGGCCGGCGCCCGGCCAGGGTCCTGCGCCGTCTCCTCCAGCCTGCCGTCGGGGAAAGCCACGTGGTGGGTGGTGACCAGCCCCGGCGGCTCCCGCTGGTTCTCCTTGCTGTGCCAGATGCCGTAGCCGAAATACACCAAGAGTCCTGCCGGGGTGGTGCGAGCTGAGCGGCAGGCCACCGCCACCCCCGCTCTGCCCCCAGCAGCAGGACCTGGGCCCCAGCTCAGCCCCCCACTCACCCATCAGCAGCCAGATGGTGAAGCGCAGCCAGGTCAGGTAGCTCAGCTTCAGCATCAGACAGAAGTTGAGGACGATGCTCAGAGCTGGAATCAGCGGCACCAGGGGCATCTGGGGGGCAAGGGCAGGGCTGGGCCGGCTGCAGGGGCCCACGGGCCCAGGGCCCACTTCTGCAGGCCTCCAAGCCTGTTTCTGCCTCTGGAGGCTCTGGAGCCTGGGGCCCACCCGAGGACGCAGGGTGGTGGGCTGGCGGGTACGGGGGAAGGCGGGGGTTTACCTGGAAGGTGTCCTTCAGGCGTTGCTGCTGGTGGGCCCCCAGGACGAGGAGACTGAGCAGAAACGCGACGCCGCCGCACAGCAGCAGCAGGAGGAAGCCCCAGAGTGGGAGGTGCAGGACGGAGTGCCTGAGCATCAGCACGCAGCCCAGGGCGACGGCGGAGACCACCAGCCCGCAGACAGCCCCGCGCACAGCCGCGCCGGGGCTTCCCCTGTCCAGGAAGCCCAGGTAGGGCCTCAGGGCTGGCCGCAGCCGCCCCGGCTCGGGGCCGTGCCCCGCACCCACCAGCTCCAAGTGGTCAGAGAAGGAGTTGTACTCCTTGGCCTTCAGGCTGGAGCCGGCCAGGCTGGGCGAGCTGGACTGAGAGGCCGTCTGGAATCGCAACACAAGCACGCTGATGGCCACAAAGGTGTAGGCCAGCAGGGTGCCGATGGACAGGAACTGCACCAGGGCCTCGATGTCCAGCAGCAGCGTCACCACAGCCGTGAGGGCCCCGAACACCAGGATGCCCAGCAGAGGCACCTGCGTCCGGGGGTGCACGTAGGCAAACGCCTCGAAGAACAGCCCGTCGACGGCCATGGCGTAGATGATACGCGGCAGGCAGAAGAGGCCGTTGAGCTGGACGGTGGTCATGGCTATGGCGGAGGGCGAGGGCTGGTCAGTGCGCCCAGCAGGTGGGCACCCCAGAGGCCGTGGCAGGGTCCCCTGGGAGCCTGTGCCTGAGTTTATCTGGGTTCTCGGAGTGAGCCTGAGTGCCTGCAAGGTGCAGGGCGGTCACCCCTCTTCCAGCCCAGGGATGGGACACCTCAGCTAGGTTGAGGGCTGGGGGTGGGCAATCTAGTGATGGCTGAGTCCCTGTGAATGGGAAGCACATGCCCAGGCTGACATCCCACATATAAGGGGGCCCGCGGGTCTGGGTGGAGTCTAATAATTAGCACCTCCCATGGACCGAGAGGCTCCTCAGAACCTGGTGGGCTACAGGCCACGGGGTCGCAAAGAGTCGGACACGACTGAGCGGCTTCACTGGCCACAGCTGGTGAAAGCGAAGCCAGGCGGAGTCGTGTGTCTCCCCACCGCCGCCCGCCCCGGGAGACCAGCGCAGGACCCCACTCACCGCAGAGGGAGCCAGCTGCCACGAGGTAGCCAGCCCAGCCGTAGCCCCGCTGGTAGAAGGCGTCGGCGAGCGTGGAGTTAGGGTTCAGACTGTGCCAGGGGATCATGAGGGTGAGGACGGCGGAGACCAGGATGTAGGCGGCGGCCGCCAGCCCGAGCGACAGGGCGACGGCCAGGGGCACGGCGCGCTTTGGGTTCCGGGCCTCCTCGCTGGAGGCGGCAACGACGTCGAAGCCCACAAAGGCGTAGAAACAGGTCGCCGTGCCAGACATGATGCCGGAGAAGCCGAAGGGCGCAAAGCCGCCCTCCGCCTCGCCCCAGTTGCTGGGCCGGGCGAGGACGAAGCCCAGGACGACGATGAAGAGAATGACAACCAGGCTGATGGCCGACAGGGTGTGGTTGAGCCAGGAAGAGGCGCGGGCCCCGCAGCAGACGAAGGCGGAGGCCAGAAGGATGATGCCGGCAGCCAGCCAGTCCGGACTTCCGGCCAGGAAGGGTACCTGCCAGACGCCCAGGTGGGCCTCGGTGAAGTTGTGGATACGGTGGTCGAACATGGCGTCCAGGTAGCCGCTCCAGGCGCGGGCCACGGCGGCGCCGGCGATGACATACTCGAGCACGAGGTTCCAGCCGATGAGAAAGGCCCACAGCTCGCCCACGGACACGTAGGTGAACAGGTAGGCAGAGCCCGTGCGGGGCACACGGGCCCCGAACTCCGCGTAGCACAGGGCCGCCATGAGGGAGGCCACCGCAGCCACGACGAAGGACACGATCACGGCCGGGCCCGCGGTCTCCTTGGCCACGGTGCCCGTGAGCACGTAGAGGCCAGAGCCCACCATGGAGCCCACCCCCAGCAGGGTCAAGTCCAGCGTGGACAGGCAGCGCTGCAGCGACGTCTCCATGGTGCTGTCCTCCAGCGGCTTCCGCCGCTTCAGCTTCTGGCAGAAGCGCGCCAGGCCGGCAGCACAGGGCCGTCCACGAGCCATCGTGGGCAGAGAGGAGCAGAGCGGAGCCCGGAGCCAGCTGCAGGCACCTGCCAGGGCCAGTGGGGAGTGACCGGCTGCCCTGCCTGCAGTGTGACTGCACCCTGGGTCCCAAGTGCCCTTAACAGTGGGCTGCCAGAGGGCTGGGCTGGGCTGGGCGGGAGGGCTGTCTGCCTCCAGGGCAGGGCAGGGAACCAAGTGGAGCTGAATCTGGGCGTGTTGGTTGGGGGGAACGGGGGGGGGGGGGTGGGGGGTGGCCTCGAGGGCGCAGGGAGGCAGCCCCAGGGAGCCAGACTGGGAGCCCAGCCTCTGGACCTGGGAACCCAGAGCCAGGTGGAAACCCGAGGCTTCCAGGGAGCTGGGCCAGGCCTCCAGCACCCGGAACAGGCACTGGGCGTCTCCCGGACTGCCACCCGGCCTCAGACGCCGGATCCCCTTCGCCCGCCCGCAGGCCAGAACGAGAGGGGGATCCCAGGTTCCTGGCTGCGCCCCGGCCCCAACTCGCCGCTGCCGGCCCTGGAGCCAGCCTCACCGCCCCGTCCTCAGGTACCCGAGCCTTCGCCTCCTCCCCCGAACCCGTCCCCTCTGCCACCCACCTGCCGCCGCCGCCACTCTGCGCGCTGCGCCCGCCCCGCCCGCCGGTGCGGTCCTTCCGCGTGCAGAGCCCGCCCCCACCCCCGGGCGCCTGAGCGAGCCCGCCGCACCTTGCTGACACACAGCCGGGCAGCCCACCCCTTCCTCACCCTGGCTCCAGGGGCGCGCCATCCCGGGGCCTGGTTCACAGACGAGGAAGCCCAGGCCAAGGCCAGCGGGGTGCCCCTGAGCGGATGCAGTTCTGGGGGCAGGGGACGGGTCTGCAGCCACCTGCTTTCGGCTGGAGCAGACTCCCTCCTTGATCCCGCCACGCCCAACGCTGGGGCCCTAGTGAGCCAAGGGTGCAGGGCTGGCCGAGCAGCCTGCGTGGGGCGGCTGGAAGCCACCGCGTACACTGCCGGGAGAGCCTGTGAATTAGCAAGAGGCCCTGCTGGCTGTTCTGAGCCTCTGGGTGCAGATAGTGTCCCAAAGGAGCAAGCAGTCTTCGGGGCACCACCTGTAGCCCTCCAGCACCCGGCACCCGAAGGGCCCTCAGATGCCAACAGCTGCCGCTTCTAGCCGAGGGCCACCTGTGCCAGGCCAGGAGGACCCTGGGGGACCCGGGGGCAGCCCCCTACTGGTGATGTCAGTGAGAGGTGCGGTGTCCTGAGGGCCCACACCGTGGCCAGGCCCACGTCCCGTCCCGTGACAGGCGTGTTTGTTCCTGGGACCGGGGTGGGGGGGGGGAACGGGGCTTTGTCTGGCCCCTCCCACTTGTTTGAAAGTGAAGACGTGGGTGTGACAGTGTTCACTCTCTCATGGAAGAGTGGTGACGATCCCTCCCAGCAAAGCCAAGCAAAGCAGGCAGCCACTTCCTCCAGTGCTGATTTTCAGGCTCCCCTGTGGCTTGTGGAATTAGGGTTTCAGGGCCCCCTGCAGTCTGTCTGGCTCAGTGGGCTCCTGACGGGATGGTGGGCTCCCGGCAACCTGATGCCATGTGGGACACTGCCTTAGCCAGCCCCTTTGCTCCCTTCTGTTATTTGGCTGCATTTTTTTTTTAATGATAATGGTAGCAATTGTTATTTTTATTTACTTTCGGCTGTGCCTTGCAGCGTGGAGATGTTAGTTCCCAACCACAGATCACACCTCCAGACCCCCTGCATTGGGAGCGCAGAGTCCTAACCCCCAGGGAAGTCCCGGGCTGATAATGTCTTAAGGAGCTTCTCAGATGGGCTCCCACTCCCTGCAGGAAGCATGTCCGCCTGAACTTGCTCCCGCATGGCCAGAACTGAGGAGGTATTCTTTGTTCTGAAGCGCCTCCACAGAAACACAGAAAAATGCATTTCAAGCCCAGAGGGCTGGGCAGTTTTATAACAGGAGGTCCGGAGAGGCGTTACTGATGACGCTGAGAGAGTTGGTGCACGTGCTTCAGGGCGCTGACTTTTCCTGTGCCCAGGGAAGTGCTCTTACCGTAGGCACCAATACTCAGTGGGTAGTCAAGGCCACGCTTGATTGACACAGTAAATGGTAGCCTGCCAAGGATATGGCAGGGCCCCTGTGAACAGAGGCGCAGCGTGAAGACGCGGCAAGAATACAGCACCAGGAAACAAAGGAAGAGGAGGGGGCACTTCCCGACTCACTGCGCGAGGCCAGGGCTGCGCTGGCGCCAAACCCAGCAAAGGCGTCGCGAGAAAATCGCCACAGCCCAGCATCGCTAGGAGTGCGGGCGGGAGTGCCCCGGTTGTCCGGTGGTTGGGACTCTGAGCGTCCACTGCAGGGGCACAGGTTCAGTCCCTGGTCAGGGAACTACGGTCCTGTGGCCCAAAAAAAGAAGGAGACAATATAGACACAAAATTGATCAGCAAAATACTAGCACATCAGATCCAGGAATGCATAAGAAAGGAGTGAGTGAGATTTATCCCAGGAATGCAAGATTGATTTAACATATGAAAATCAATCCATGTAGTACGCTATACTCATAAAGGACAAAACCACATGATCATCTCAAAAAACAAGAGTGTTCAAGCAACTAGGAATCGAAGGACTGGCCTCAACCTGATGAAGACCATCCATGAAAATCCCTGGGCTCCTGAGTTCAGTGGTGAAAGACTGAAACCTCCCCTTCCTGGCAGGAGCAAAGATGTCCACTCCCGCCTCTCATTTTCAGCATCTTACTGGAGGGTCTGATCATGGCAGTTCGGTGAGAAAATGACATAGAAGGAATCCAGATAGGAAGGAGGGAAACTGTGTTGTCACAGACGACATGACTTGTGTACTAGAAAACCCCGAAGAATACACACTCACATAGTTAGAACTAAAAGCAAGTTCAGCAAAAGTACAGGATAGAAGATGTCTGTTAAAAAAAATCAATTGCATTACTACACACTAGCAATGAGCTATCCACAAATGAAATTAAGAAAACAATTCTACTTACATAGCACCAGAAAGAATAAATTTATTTATAAACATGCTCAGAATAAATTTAACAGAAGAAATGCAAGACTTATACATGGAAGTCTACTAAACATCATTGAAATGAAGAAGACCTAAGTAAGTGGAAGGACAGCCCACGTTCATGGACTTAACGTGCTCAAGATGGCTGCACTCCCCAGACTGGCCTGTAGATGCGGTGGGCTCCCTAGTCAGAGCCCAGCTGCCTATTGTGCAGAAATCATCCAGCTGATCCTAAAATTCACATGGAGATGCAGGGGCCCAGAAGAGCCAACACAGTGTTGGAGAAGAACGGAGACTCATGCTTCCTTTATTTCTAAACTAAATAGAATGCTACATCATCAGGACTGTGTTACTGAAATCAGGAGAGACCTTTTTTAAGTTATCCACTGACCTTTTTACTAGCTCCACATGACGTTTTCCAAAACATCGTGTAGTTGTAACCATACAGTATGTAACCTTTCCTGATTGGCTTGTTTCACGTGGTAACATGTGCTTAAAGGTCTCGTATCTTTTTGGGGGGTGCTTAATGTCTTTTCGCGGCTTGATCGCCCATTTCTTTGCAGTGCTGCTTTGCATTTCTTGTCTGGATGCACAACAGTTCATCCATTCACCTGCTGAAGAACATCTTGGTTGCTTCCAAGTTTTGCTAAGTATGAATAAAGCTGCTGTTAACATCCACGTGCAGCTTTTTCTGCGGATGTTAAGTTTTCAGCTCTTTGGGGTAAATATCAAGGAGTGTGATTGCTCAATCATGACAGAAGAGTACGTTTAGTTTTATAAAGAATCGCGAGACCGTCTTCCAGAGTGGCCATTCTCTCTGCGTCCCCGGCAGCACAGAACAGGAGCGCCTGGACCCCACACTGCCACCAGCGTGCGGTGGTGTAAGCACCTCGGATTTCGTCTGTGCTGGTAAGCGTGTCATGGTTCAGATGATGAAGAATCTGCCCACAAGGCAGGAGACACGGGTTCCATCCCTGGGTTGGGAAGATCCCCTGGAGAAGGGCATGGCTACCCACTCCAGCATTCTTGCCTGGACAGTTCCATGGACAGAGGAGCCTGGTGGGCTGCAGTCCACGGGGTCACACAGAGTTGGACACTCCTGAGTGAGTAACACGCACACAGTAAGTGTTTGTGGTACCTCCCTGTTGTTTTAATTTGCAGTTCCTTCAGGACATATGATGGAGAGCGTCTTGATATTATTTGCCATCTGTGTATCTTCTTTGGTGAGGTGTCTGTTCAGATCTTTTGCCCATTTTAAATTGGGTTGTTGGTGTCCTTATTGTTGCGTTTTAAGGGTTCTTTGTATATTTTGGGCAACAGTCCTTTACATCTTTTGCAGATACTTCCTCCTAGTCTGTGGCTTGCCTTCTCATTCTCCTGATGGCCAGTCGACTTTTGACAAGGGTGCCAAAACGACTCAATGGGGGCAAAGAATAGTCTGGAACAACTGGATATCCTCACGTAGATAAATGAAGTTGAACCTGTATCTCACACAGGATACAAAACTTAACTCAAAATGGACCCAAGACCTAAATGTAAGAGCTGAAATGCGAACCACGCTTTGTTAAAATTTTTCTGAAGTGGAGCGCTGAAGGTGCTGGATGACGAATCTGTGATCAGCAAGAGCCCATGACGGAGTGGAGAGAGAAATCTGATCCTCACGGGTCCTGGAGGAGGTACTCAGCACACTGCCAGGCCGCACCAGCAGCCAAGGCACCGTGTGGGCAGAGAGCATGGCAGGGCCTGCGAGAGAGCATGGCAGGGCCTGCGGGATGCTTTTACTGGGGTCTGCAGGTGGAGGGTGGTGCCAGCGGTTAAGAAAGAGAGAGAGAAAGAAAGAAAGAACCTGCTTGTCATGCAGGAGGCACGAGACGGGTTTGATCCCTAGGTCGGAAAGATGCCCTGGAAGAGGGCATGGCAATCCATTCGTGTACTCTTGCCTGGAGAATCCCATGGACAGAGGAGCCTGGCGGGCTACAGTCCATGGGGTCGCGGAGTCGTACACGACTGAGGTAAGTTAGCACGTGGGTGGAGGGCTTTGGGCTTTCCAGGATGGGTCTGGATTGACCGGTCCAAAGCAGAAAGAGTGGGGCTTTGGCAAGCTTAACTGAGGATTGCATGGGGTGGGGGGGTCTGTTCCTGGGAGGTGGGAGAGAATGCTTATCAGGAGGAGGTCTTATCAGAAATTCAGATGACTCGGCTGTGAGTCTGTTATCTGGGGCATGCCCTTTTGGGGTGGGCTGATACCTGTCCAAGACCCCTGCAGGCTGCATGACCCTACAAAACGGAGGCATGAGACGACAGGGTTCTAAACGCTCAACAAGCTTTTACAGGAAAACAGATGAGTAACTCTTCATGAATGTGGATTAGGTGGTGATTTTGTACAGATTGGTCCCTGAAGGAGGTATAGGAAGACCTTGAAGAAGAGAACCCAGTATAGTTTCTTAACATAACCGGATTAACTGGAACCTGAGGAATGATAGTGTTCACACTGTTGACCCTCATGATCCAATCAACCAGGGTCTGGAATTTCTCCACCTTTGCCAGCATTCTGTGCTGAATTCCTGCTCAAGCCCCTTTGTGAATACTCCTGTACCCTTCACTTACATCTGCCTCGATTTTGCTGGTGGGACAGACACCGCTCTGGGAGATAGCCTTGGAACTGTCCCCACTTGCTGCAAGTAACAGGGCCTTCCTTCCCTAGCTCTTTGACTCGGTCATATCTTTTGGTTAGACACCCACCAAGGGGCCACCTGATGTGAACCACCGACTGATTCCCAGCCGACTGATGCTGGTAAAGATTGAAGGCAGAAGAAGAGGGTGACAGGGAATGAGCTGGTTGGATGGCATCACCGACTCAATGGACATGAACTTGGGCAAACTCCAGGACCTGGTGAGGGGCAGGGAGGCCTGGCGTGCTGCAGGCCCGGGGTCAGACACAGCTTGGTGGCTGAACAGTAACAAGGGGCCAGTGGAGTCTCCAGAGAGCACTTTCCCCAGTGTGACACCAAAAGTTCAAGCGGTCTAAGGAAAACGCAGACGAGTGGAAACTCATCCGAGTTAAAAACTTTTGTGTTCACAGGATATCATCAAAAAGAAAGAAAAAAATTTAAATAGAGTAAAAGATAAATAAATAAACAAACACTATCAAGAAAGTGGAGAGGGAATTCTTTGGCAGCCCGGTCATTAGGACCTGGTGCTTTCACTGTGTGGTGGGGGCTCACTCCCTGGCTAGAGAACTAAGACCCTGTAAGTGGGCGGCACGGCCCCCCCAAAAAGTGAAAAGATAGAAATCCACAAAATGGGAAAGAGTTTTGCAAATCCTATATCTGATAAGGTGATTGTATCCAGAATATGTAAAGAACTTTCACAACTCAACAACTCAATTAAAAAACATGTAAAGAATCTGAATAGACATTTCCTTCTCTTTTATTTCAAATTTATTTGGCTGCGCTGGGTCTTTGCTGTGACCCGAGGGATTCACACTGCGGCCTGCAGAATTGTTACTTGGGGGCATGTGAACTCCTAGTTGCAGCCTGTGAGATCTAGTTTCCTGATCAGGGGTCCAACCTGCACCCCCTGCAGCGGGAGCACCGAGTCTTAACCACTGGACCACCAGGAAAGTCCAAAAACATTTCTTCAAAGAAGATATACAGATGTCCCACAAGCACGTGGAAATACTCTTAACATCATTCGTCATCAGGGAAAGGCAAACCGCAGGGCGCAGTGCCCCTCGGAGGGCTGCCATGGAAAGTCAGGAGACAGAGTTGAAGATGATGCACGGTGGCTGGGACCCGCGTGCACTGCTGGTGGGAAAGGTAAGCTGGTGCAGATGCTTTGGAAAACCGCTGGGCAATTCCTTAAAATGCCAAACATGAAGTTATTGTGATATAGCCACGTGTTCCGGGAAACAGACTCACTCAGACAGACAATGCAGAGAGTGGAGCGCAGTCTATTACACCGGTGGGCCCAGGGCAGAGTCTCCAAGGACCCCGACCAGTTTTTGTGAAAACCTTATATACCCTAAGTGTACGTGCCCAAACCCACTTCCCCAAATTCCCTGAAACTAGTCTGAACAAAGGAAAAGTTACAATCAAACTTAACCCATGATTCAAATGCCTTAAGCCTAGGTAGTTAACAGTGGACAATTATCAATAGGCCTGTGGTCATACCCCAATAAACAGAATAGAATGTATGATTCTATTCAGCGACACAGATGATTAGGGCATTCTGTTAGGTGGAGAGTCTAGGTACGAGCCCTGGGGCTATTCGTTGGGGGAGGGGGGGCGGGGTGGGTCTGGTTTTCCAGTTGGTATGTCATTTCCATAGATTCTGGGCATATAATTCAAAGTCCACAGTCCGGCCCAAGATGGAGTCCTGCTTTCAAGATGGAGCCTGTTCTGTTTCCTCCTTCAATTGTATGATCCAGACATAGCTCAGTTGGTAAAGAATCCGCCTGCAATGTATGCAACCCCCGTTTGATCCCTGGGTCGGGAAGATCTGCTGGAGAAGGGACAGGCTACCCACTCCGGTATTCTCGGGCTTCCCTGGCGGCTCAGCTGGTAAAGAATGCGTCAGCAATGCAGGAGACCTGCGGTTGATCCCTGGGTTGGGAAGCTCCCCTGAAGAAGCGAAAGGCCACCCACTGCAGTATCCTGGCCTAGAGAATTCTATGGACTGTATAGTCCATGGGGTCGCAAAGCGTGGGACACGATGGCGCGACTTTCACTGTCACTGAGACATCCTGCTGCTACGTGTATACCCAAGAAACAGAAACAGGCATCCATGCAAAGACTTGCAGGTAAGGGTTCGCAGCAGCGTTACTCAGAGGTGCCCCAAGCAGAAGCAGCACAAACATCCAACTGACGGCGGATCAACAAAATATGAAATATCCCTACAATGGAGTATGACTTTTCCATAAGGATTAAGTAATTGGTGGGACTTCCGCAGTGGTCCAGTGGCTAAGACTCCATGCTCCCAGGGCTGGGGGTGTGGGCTCAATCTTCAGTCCCTGGCTGGGAAACCAGAATCGCGTGTGCTGTGAGGTGTGGCCGAAAAAAAAGACGTGGTGATACCACATAGATAAATCTTGAAAGCATTATGCTAAGTGAAAAAAACCAGTTACGAAAGACGACACATTGTATCATTTTATTTATATGACCAGGCAAATCCACAGAGAGGGAGAGTAGATCAATGGTTTCCATGGGGGCTTGTGGGTAGGGGGTGGGAAGTGACTGTTTCCCAGGTACAGCGTTTCTTTTTGGGGTGATTAAAATGTTCTGAAATTAGATAGTGGCGATAGCTGCACAGTTCCGTGGATATAAAAAAAATGGAACTGCACATTTTAAGCTGGGGAGTGTTATTTGTTCACTCACTAAGTCGTGTCCGACTCTTTGCAACCCCGTGACGGCAGCACGACAGGCTTCCCCGTCCTTCACCGACTCCTGGAGTTTGCTCAAACTCATCTCCATTGAGTTGGTGATGCCATCCAACCATCTCATCCTCTGTTGCTCCCTTCTCCTGCCTTCACTCTTTCCCAGCATAAGGTCTTTTCCAGTGAGTTGGCTCTTCACATCAGGTGGCCAAAATATTGGCGCTTCAGCTATTGGCATCAGTCCTTCCAGTGATTATTCCGGGTTGATTTCCTTTAGGACTGACTGGTTTGATCTCCTTGCAGTCCAAGGGACTCTCAAGAGTCTTCAGTTCTTCAGTGCTCCACCTTCTTTATGGTCCAATTCTCGAATCTGTACATAACTACTGGAAAAACCATAGTTTTGACTAAATGGACTTTTGTCAACAAAGTGATGAGTCTGCATTTTAATATACTGTCTAGGTTTGTCATAGCTCTTCTTCCAAGGGGCAAGCATCTTTTAATTTCATGGCTACAGTCAGTTTTAAGCCAGCTTTTTCACTCTCCTCCTTCACTCTCATCAAGAGGCTCTTCAGTTCCTCTTTGCTTTCTACCATTAGAGTGGTGTTATCTGCATATCTGAGGTTGTTGATATTTCTCTTGCAGTCTCAATTTCAGCTTGTGATTTATCCAGCCCGGCATTTCAAATGGTGGACTCTGAATATATTATGGTATATGAATAAAGTTGTTATAAAAACAGAAGATAAAGCATCAGTTGTTTGTAAGAAAGAACTCCAGGGACAGGAAGGGCTGAGTGGCCAGAGAACCAGATGAAGCCTCTGGCTGTTCAACAGAGACGTTCCCCTGGTAAACAGTGGGACAAAGGAGTTGGGGCCAAAGAAATCTCACATTTTCCCATGTCATTGCTGTCTTTTTCTCCACTCTTGTCTGTCTGCTGCAGCTTCTGTCCTCTCTTTTCTAATGCTGGCCACCCTGAGTCTGCTATTCTCCCCTGGGCCACATTTAGCCCAGAGTCCACCATTCAAAGCCCATCAACGTGTTGTACCGTGTTCTTGCTCCAAACTGACCCTCATGACTCCTCCCCATGAACTGGCTTCCCGGCTCTTCCTTCTTCCTTTTTGTTTTCCCTGTGGGGCTGAGCCTCAAGGCTTGCACAATCTTAGTTTTCCATCAGGGAAGTCCCCCTTCCTTGTTTCTGTCCCCTGCCATTGGCACTGGCACCTGTCCCCGCCCTTACTAGGGCTGATCACTCTCCCTCATTTCCCGTCAGCCCCTCTGCCCACAGGTGGCCCAAGGTCCTTGCACCAATCCCGTTGGATCTCCCTGAAGAAGAGGAGGGCTTCTGGCTTTCTCTGGCTAGCTGCCCCACCCTTCAAACCCCCACACCACAGTCTCTGAAATCTTTCAAAGCAAGGGAGAAATGGGGCGGAAATTAGTCACACTGAATCCATGGTGGTGATGGGTGTGGCTCAAACCCAGATCATTTGTCTGCCACTGTGAACATTACCCCAGCCTCTATTGGCCCAGCAGTGGTAGGCGGGGTAAGAAATCTGCATTTTTCACCTACTTTTAAAAAATTTCGGCCACCAGGTCTTCCTTGTAGCACACTGGCTCTTCAGTTGTGGCGAGAGGGCTCAGTAGTGGCCCTGCAGCCTGTGGGATCTTAATTCCCTGACCAGGGATCTAACTCGGATCCCCTGCATTGGAAGGTGGATTCGTAACCACTGGACCATCAAGGAAGTCCCTCATCTCTGCTTTTAACCTTGTTTACTTTCTGTGTGCTCAATCGCTCAGTCACATCTGACTCTTTGCTACCCTTTGGATTGTAGACCACGGGGCTCCTCTGTCCATGGGATTTCCCAGGCAAGAATACTGGGATGGGTTGTCATCTCCTCCAGAGGAACTTCCCCACCCAGGGGTCAAACCGTCTCATGTGTCTCCTGCATCGGCAGGTGATTTTTTGCCACTGCAACACCTGGCTTCAGTCAGTGCAGTCGCTCAGTCGTGTCCGACTCTTTGCAACCCCATGAATCGCAGCACGCCAGGCCTCCCTGTCCATCACCAACTCCCGGAGTTCACTCAGACTCACGTCCCTCAAGTCAGTGGTGCCATCCAGCCATCTCATCCTCGGTCGTCCCCTTCTCCTCCTGCCCCCTATCCCTCCCAGCATGAGTCTTTTCCAATGAGTCAACTCTTCCCATGAGGTGGCCAAAGTACTGGAGTTTCAGCTTCAGCATCAACCCTTCCAGTAAATATTCAGGACTGATTTCCTTAGGATGAACTGGTTGGATCTCCTTGCAGTCCAAGGGACTCTCAAGAGTCTTCTCCAACACCACAGTTCAAAAGCATCAATTCTTCGGCGCTCAGCCTTCTTCACAGTCCAACTCTCACATCCATACATGACCACAGGAAAAACCATAGCCTTGACTAAACGGACCTTTGTTGGCAAAGTAATGTCTCTGCTTTTGAATATGCTGTCTAGGTTGGTCATCACTTTCCTTCCAAGGAGTAAGCGTCTTTTAATTTCATGGCTGCAGTCAACACCTGGCTTATAATTTATGCCTATAGATTATTATATATAATTTCTATTTACTTATATTCGCTTAACTTAACTCCCTTTTGGACCTGCCTTCTCAAAGATTTCAGCTCATTCCGGTTGTGCTTAAAAGAGCCGAGAAGGGGCTCTTCTCTTCTGTCGGGTAAACACAGATTCTCCCACACACCAGCAGCAGGAACTGGGGATTTTGGGAGAGTGGTGAACTGAGGCTATCCAGTCCCCCTTCCAGGAACCTGGGAAACTCCATGTGTCCTTTGGCCAAGGTCTATGGGTGGGGTAGTTCTCTGGCCTAGTGCAATCACCACCTGTGAAGTCTCCTGTCCCACCTTCCCAGTAAAAAATGGCCAAGTTAACCCACCTCGGCTGCCAGTGTATACCTGCCCCCACTGGTAGGTACCCAGGCCCACTGGCCTGGCCACTGTCAGCCCTTCTTCACTGCAACTTTCCGACGTCCCTGTCCCCCTGCCCAGCCTAGCCTCGCCCTCCCACCCACCTGCCCTGCTTTGATCCTTGGGAAACTCGGGATACTTGGAGACCCGTGCTTATGAAGGCGGAAGTGCCCTCACCAGCTTAGCGGCACTGCCTTCCAGGAGCCTGTCACGTGGTCGGCAGCACGTGCCAGCAGCAACAGGCTGCCAACTGGTGTCTGCCAGGCCCGCACACCCCCTGCAGGGACCAGCCCCGCTTCTTCTCGCGCCCCGCGCAGCTCCGCAGTTTACAGATGAACCAGCGGGGTCTCTACCGCCGGCCCGTCTCCGCCCTCCACGGCGGCCCGGGAGGCGCCAGCGCGCAGCTTCCCGCCGACGCAGAACAAGAGCCGCTTCCCGCCCAAAGTGAAGACCAATGAAAAGCGAGTTCGCCCGCGAGAACTGGCCAATCACCATCGCGGTCCTGGCCAGAGCGGTCGCAGCCAATGGGCACCCTGCGGCCGGCGGCCGGCGAGCCAATCAGGACACGCAGTGGGGGGAAGCGCGTCGGCAGTTGGGCGCGTGGCGTCGCACTGAGAAGAGGTTGGAGAGGCTTGTGGCTCCGGGGTGACCACCATGGTAGGGGCCGGAGGGGCCTCGGGGGCCGGGCCTGGACGGGCGGCGGGGCCGGGGGCCTGGGAGACGGGCCTGGACGGGCGGCGGGGCGGGGGGACGGGCCTGGACCGGCTGAGGGGCCGGGGGGACGGGCGGCGGGGCCGGGGGACGGGCGGCGGGGCAGGAAGGCCGGGCCTGGACGGGCGGCGGGGCCGGGGGGACGGGCGGCGGGGCCGGGGGCCGGGCCTGGACGGGCGGCGGGGCCGGGAGACAGGCTCAGGTGGCGGGATGGTGTCTGGAGCGTGCTCTTCGCAGGCGCATAAATGGCTCCCAGCCTCGCCTATCCAGACCTTGCGTCTCGAAGCAAAAGCCAGGGGGCTGTGCCCGAGCGCTCTTTCTGGTCTGTGTGTGCGCTCCGAGGGCAGCTACGGAAACGGGCCTTGAGATACCGAGTGGCAGAAAACCGTGTACGCTGAAAAGAAGTGGCTCCCTCAGATAGGGTTGTGAGGTGTTTTGTTCATTTATTTTATTTTATTTTTTTGCCACTTTCAAAGCAACTTTTATTGTTTAAACTCCCAGTGCATCTGTGTAATTGCTCCATTAACAACAATGTTGTCGTTGTTCAGTTGCTAAGCTGTGACCCACGGACGGCAGTCTACCAGGCTCACCCGCCTCCGGGGTTTTCCAGGCAGGAATATTGGAGTGGGCTGCCATTTCCTTCTCCTGCTTTGTTCATTTAAAGCAAAACCCAGCAAACAGGAATAGTGCTTATATTCCCCTTGGCTCAGGTCTGGTTTCTTCAGTGTTCAAACAGCCCGGCTCCCTTCGTGTGCAAAGACCTGCGTCCTTGTTTACCAGTTGTTGCCTCGTATTCTAGGGGGGACTGCGTGTCTTGAGCCTGTTTTGAATCGCTGGATGTTTGGGTATTTTCCAGTCTTTTTCGCGTGGAGTTGCAGGGAGGAATCTGTTCCTGCGGCGTTTCTCACTAGTGCATGTGGGGCCCCGGAAGTGAATGAGACATAGTTTCAGATCGCCTTTCATCACCTACACATACATGAGAATTCCTGTTTTCCTGAAGCAGGGTTAGGCTTCTGCCTCTGATTTGTTCATTTTTATGTTCTCAAGTAATAGGTTTCTAGTTAATTGTTGAATTTTTAATGACATTAATAATTTGCACACCAGTGGAAGGCAGCCAGCACCTCTGTCACTGAATGTCCTAGACCAGTCACCTGTGGAGAGAGGCTGGAATGATCCCTGACAGGGCTTTACCTGGCCCGGTTCACGTCTGCCTTGCTCCCGATGAACTGAGATTGATGTCATCCTCCTCTTCTCATCCCTGTGGTAGCTTTCAAACTCTGAACAGTTTGTAACTGGATTAATAACTCACACTAACCTGTGCACTCTCCCTTTGCAACACTTGGTTTTGAGGTTTCTCTTCTTGGTTATTGAACACCATAACATCTAGCTGCTCAAAAACATTTATTTCTAGCGGTGAATTATTCCAAGTATAAAGGAAAGGTATCCTCTGTTACCTGACGGGTAAAAGGATGCTTCAGGATTAGGAGTTTGTGCATTAAGGGCGGTTATTTTTAGCAAAGGCTTTGTCTTGAATAAGAAAAATTCAATGGTCAACACTCTTAGAAGAGCTATTCAGCCATTGTTTGTTGGTGTAACAGGGTTTTCTCAAGTTGGAATGTCAAGTTCACAGTACTTAGTTTAACCAACAAAACTCGGAAACGTGTGGTGATGGGGAGGCGGTGGTGAGTGGTTGTGAAATAAGCTGACGTAGATTACACTGAAGCCGATAAAGCGTCAGCCATTGCAGGTGCCTTCCCTTTGTGTTAGAAGGTCTTATGTCTCAAGATGGATTTAATGGGAATTACAGCAACAGAAATGTCTGTAAAATCCTATTTTCTGCATCCTAGAGGCTCCTCCCAAAGTTGAGTACCTTCTGGAGAACCCGCTTGGCTTCAGAGGGTCCTGTGTTTCTGGCTCAGCATTGCAGTTTGATTGGAATCAGAAGGAACTAGAAAATCAGCTAGGATTTGGCCCCTTTTCTTTCACTTACTAAGGACAAGACCAGAAGCTGAATTTCTGGCCTTCCAGACCTTCACTCTTAAGAGCTCGGAGTTTAAAAACCTGGGGTATGATCATGATTGGTGGGAAAAATAATACCTGTGTTTAAAATTTTCTGTCTCATGATATGGCCATTTTGATGGCCCATTTTCTCTTCACTCGGCTATCTTTTTTTTTTTTTCCCAACCTTGCTGCACTGCTTTTAGGATCCTAGTTTCCTAACCAGGGATTGAACCTGTGCCCCCTGCAGTGGAAACCTGGAGTCCTAACCACTGGACAGCCAGAATTCCCCAGGTTATCTCCTTTTGAATGAGCTTTAGTAGTGTGTGTAAGGAATTTGTCCATCTCAATCTGTATCAGTAGTGAAATCCTCTTTTTCCTTCCTGGGGCTAATCAGTCTTATCATTTTCTGGATAAACTTGGCCAGGGGCTCATCAGTTTGATTGTTCAGCTCCAACCAGGTGCTGGTTTCATTGACTCTTCTCTGGGTTTTTTTCCCCTCTTTTCTGTTCAGTTTCTTTTCTTATACTTGCTTTTTATTGCCTTTTTTTTTTTTTGGCTTTTTATCTTATATTGCTTCTTATACTTGCTTTTTTTGTCTGCACAGCTTGGTTACTTGCTGCTGTTCTAGTTGATTAAAGTAGAAGCTTGCGTGCATGCGGAGTTGCTTCAGATGTGTCTGACTCTGTGTGACCCCGTAGACTTGTAGCCTACCAGGCTCCTCTGTCCATGAGATTCTCCAGGCAGGAATACTGGAGTGGGTTGCCAGGCCCTCCTCCGGGGGATATTTACAAGCCAGGGATGGAATCTGAGTCTCTTGTGTCTCCTGCATTGGGCAGGCGGGTTCTTCACCACTAGCACCACCTAGGAAGCCCCAGAAGAGTTTGTAAGGCAGGAAAAATTTTCCTCTCTGGGTTCTTCTGATTGGTCTAACGATCAGGTTGACAGAAGACTGATTAACATGAGGAAACCAAATTCCACTTTATGTATGTGGAAGTCCTGTCACCGTAAGGTCTGAGGAGTGACAAAAGCAGACTCTTTATACATCTCTTCAGACAAAGAACCAGTTATTGATGAAGATTTGAAGAAAGAGCAGGGTTTTTGCTGGAGGTCGCAAGATAGTGAAGCAGTAACAGAGTTTGCTTCTGCAGCTTTCTCAGCCTTAACTCCTGTCTCCAGGGACCACGGCACCCTCCGTCCTCCCGACAGGAGCTTTGCACCTGCTTTCAGGGGACAAAGGAGGGTCAGAGTTTGCTGCTTCTACCGTCTGGTCATCAAGGAATGTTAACTAGAAGTAATTAGCATGCCTCCAGCATGTTTTGGGGTGGCCTGCCCTGAGCTCCGTCAGGTGTTTCTGTTTTAGATATTCATTCATTTGACAGCACTGGCCTTAGTTGTGGCACTTGGGCTCTTTAGTTGCAGCATGTGGGATCCCGTGCCTTGACCAGGGATTGAACCTGGGACCCCTGCTGTTGCAGGGCGGAGTCGTAGCCACTGGGCCACCAGGGGAATCCCTCCATCAGATTCTGCCTCACACACACACATATCCCTGGTAAAGAATCTCATTGCAGGAGGTGCGGAAGATGTGGGTTCAGTTCCTGTGTCGGGAAGATCTGCTGGAGAAGGGAATGGCAGCCCGCTCCAGTATTCTTGCCCGGAGAATCCCATGGACAGAGGAGCCTGGTGGGCCGCAGTCCATGGGGTTGCAGAGTTGGACGCAGCTGAGCACGTGCGTGCGTGCACACACAGATGTAACACGTGGGCGCGCGCTTCCCTTTAGCGCTGCTCTCGGCGCCGCCCACAAATGCTGCGTGTCATGTTTTCATTTTTATTCCTTTCAAAATACTTTCTCATTTTCCTTGTTATCCATTCCCAAATATTTGGGGATTTCACAGACTTTGGTGTTACTTGATTTGTAATTTAATACTAGTTTCAGAAAATATATTTTGTATTACTTGAATTTTTTAAAATTAAGACCTTTACTAAGAAGTGCCCGGGGGCTTCCCTGGCAGTCCAGTAATCAGGACTCTGTGCTCCCAGTGCAGGGGGCGTGAGGCTGACGCCTGGTTAGGGAGCTGAGATCCCAGATGCCACTGGCACGGGCGAAAACAAAAAGGGGCTGCAGTGCGCTGAGGCTTCGGAAATACCAGACTGCAAGCTTTTTTTTTTTTCTTTCACACACACTGATTTAGCTGCCTCAGGCCTCAGTTGCAGCGTGCGGGATCTGTGGTCTTCACGGGGCTTGTGGGGTCTGAGTTTGGCATGCAAGGTCTTTGCAAGTGTGTAATTTGCAAGGTTTAACATCAGCATGTCAATCACCCATGAAACCATCACCTCAGTCAAGATAATGGACCTATCCAGCACCCCCCAGTTACCTGGTGAAGAAGTGGTGAGGTCGCTCAGTCCTGTCCACGGACTGTAGCTCACCAGGATCCTCCATCCGTGGCATTTTCCAGGCAAAAAATACTGGAATGGGTTGCTATGCCTGCCTCCAGGGGATCTTCCCAACCCAGGGACCAAATCTGGGTCTCTGCGTTGCATGCAGACTCCTTACCCTCTGAGCTACCAGGGGAGTTACCTGGCACCCCTTTGTAGATCCTCACTTCGGCCTCAACCCTCTGCCTCCCCCGCTTAACCACACCTCTGTGTTTTCTAGGATTTTATATAACGATGTTTGGTTTGTTGAGTTAATTTGTTATCGTTGTTTGAATTCTTTCACTCATTATTGTGAGATTTACCCATGTGGTTGCAACATAGCTCCGTTTTATTGCTGAGTATTTCTTCGTGTGTATGTGAAATACACATAACAGCAGCTACCACTTTTACCATCTCACCTGTTGAGCACAGGCACAGCCACTGCCCCCGAGCTGGCCGCCACTGCAGCCCTGCTTCGTGCATGCTCTGCTGGGAGCTTTCTGTTGTTTTATTTTTTATATAGTCTTTAAAGGTTACTCTCCATTTATAGTTACTAAAGTATATAGAACCTGTTATTAATCACATCCAGTGTTTTCCAGTTCAGACTCTCTTTAATAATTGGCAATTTGATTTAGGTCTTTTTTTATATATCAAATGTGTTTTTCCTTATCATGCTCATTTTTCCTGTACCTTCCTGAGGCATATAATTCTACTAATTCTGTCATTAATCTACTGATCATCTGTCATTTCTGGGTCTTTTTTTAAAAGTTTTTATTTTGTTTTGGGGTATATCCGATTTACAGCGTTGTGCTAGTTTAGGTGGACAGCAGAGGGGTTCAGCATACACGTATGTGTCTCCATTCACCCCCAGGCTCCCCTCCCCTCAGGCTGCCGCCTGACACTGAGCAGAGGCCTCTCTGCTCTGCAGTAGTTCCTTCTTGCTGCTAAGTCGCTTCAGTCGTGTCTGACTGTGCGACCCCCTAGACGGCAGCCCACCAGGTTCCCCGTCCCTGGGATTCTCCAGGCAAGAACACTGGAGTGGGTTGCCATTTCCGCCTCCAGTGCATGAAAGTGGAAAGTGAAAGTGAAGTCGCTCAGTCGTGTCCGACTCTTTGCGACTCCATGGACTGCAGCCCCCCAGGCTCCTCCATCTGTGCGATTTTCCAGGCACGAGCGCTGGAGTGGGCGCCGTTGCCTTCTCTGACTTCCTTGTCACCCGTGTTCAGTACAGCAGTGGATAGCAGGCATTCTGAGGTGTACATTATTAGATGTTAGATTGTTTTGGATTTTCTTTTAGCTGTTTCTCGGCTTTCTGTTGGGATGCTATAAATATACCTGGGAAGAGTTTGATCCTTCTGCGTCCTGCTCTTAAGCTTTCTTGGGTGGGTTCAGGGCAGTCTTTAGGGCGGCCTCACTCGGCCCCACTGCTGAGGACACCCCCCCCCCCGCCCCCGGAGGTCTCTGCCTTAGGACGTCTTCCTGCCACAGCAGGTGTGGGCTCAGCCACGCCCTCCCTGTGCCGAGCAGCCACAGTGAGGGCCTGGGGCCTCCCTGCTGCCCCGGGCCCCCTCGGCGCAGCTGTCTCTCCTCCAGCAGTAGGCTTTCCAGCTGCCTTGGCCTCTCAACACAGGACTCCCCCACTCAACCCTGGGCGATCCCGGGGCTTTGCTTGGGTCTCCTCTCTCAGCTGCAGCCTGGACATGCTGGGACCTCGGCCGGGCTTGCCTTGTTCCCTGCTCGGAGGACTCACTCACTGTTCTGTGCTGCCTGTGTCTGATGACTGAGAAGTGTAATTTCATACACTGTCTGATTTTTGGAGCCACTGCTTACATCAGGTTGGTAAATCCAGCCATGGGTGGAAACAGACTGGCTCGATGCTGATTTTGTGTAGGTTTTTGCTGCTTTTTCCTGAGTATTGGGACGCCGTTTATAACGACTGTATTCCTCTTCACAGTTCTGGTCTGTCTCCATGCTGGATGGGCAGGTGCTCAGACAGAAAATGACCTCCTCCTCTTGCATTCCAGTCCCCTGTGGTGAAAAGGACATCTTTTTGGGGTGTTAGTTCTAGAAGGTCTTGTAGGTCCTCACAGAACCGTTCAACTTCAGCTTCTCTGGCATTAGTGATTAGGGCATACACTGGGATTACTGGGATACTGAATGGTTTACCTTGGAAACAACAGAGATCATCCTGTCATTTTTGAGACTGCATCCAGGTACTGCATTTCAGAATCTTTTGTTGACTATGAGGGCTGCTCCATTTCTTCTACGGGACTTTTGCCCATAGTAGTAGATACAGTAGTCATCTGAATTAAACTCGCCCATTCCCACTCATTCGAGTTCACTGATTCCTAAAATGTCGGTGTTCACTCTTGCTGATCCTGTTCTGACCGCCTCCAGTTACACCGATCCGTGGACCTGACACTTGAGCTTCCTCGGCCATGCTCTTCTTACACGATCAGACTTTCCTTTCACCACCAGACTCGTCCACGACTGGGCATTGTTTCCACTTTGGCTCAGCCTTTTCATTCCCTCTGGAGCTATTTCTCCGCTCTTCTCCACTAGCATGTTGGGATCCTATTGACCTGGGAAGCTTGTGGGACAAAGTCTGACAAGACCCTAAGAAACCAAAATATATTAGAACTGTTAATTTAGGAAGTCGGGTATGTCTGCGAGCCGCGCAGAGACCGCGGCCGCGTCCCCGGGCCTCACTCTGCTCTGCTTCCAGCGCGAGTGCATCTCCATCCACGTGGGGCAGGCGGGCGTCCAGATCGGCAACGCCTGCTGGGAGCTGTACTGCCTGGAGCACGGCATCCAGCCCGACGGCCAGATGCCCAGCGACAAGACCATCGGCGGCGGCGACGACTCCTTCAACACGTTCTTCAGCGAGACCGGGGCCGGCAAGCACGTGCCCAGGGCCGTGTTCGTGGACCTGGAGCCCACCGTGGTCGGTAGGTACCCTCCCACTCGGCAAGGGAAGCCCAGAACCTTCACCAGGTGCCTCCAGTCAGAAGCCCGAGGTAGTTTCCGAGGGGAGCGGCCACCCAGGAGACGCCAGACAGTCACCCCCGAGCCCGGGAGACCCAGGCCACAGGGGGTGCCCGGGGCAGTCAGGCTGGCATCCGTCCAGGGTGGCAGGGCCGTCCCAGTGACGCCCGGGGTGGAGCGGCGGGTGTGGGCGAGAGGCGCACGCGGAGCCGCCTGGGTGCTCCTGTCCTTTGGGAACCGGCCACGCCGGGGCTCGTTCCGGGTTGACGGACCCTCCCGGAGCCGGAAATGGCAGGTGGGGCGTGTGTGCCTCGGAGACTCTCCTGGGAGACCCGAGCCCCGGCCTGGGAGGAGCGGCGCGGGCCTGCAGACGGGCGGGTCCCGGAGCCGGCCACGGGGGTGAGCGCGGCGTCCCCCAAGCCCGGCCGCTGTCCCCCCCGCAGACGAGGTGCGCACGGGAACCTACCGGCAGCTCTTCCACCCGGAGCAGCTGATCACCGGGAAGGAGGACGCGGCCAACAACTACGCCCGCGGCCACTACACCATCGGCAAGGAGATCGTCGACCTGGTCCTGGACCGCATCCGCAAACTGGTGAGGGGCCCCCGGCCGGGAGGGGCGGCCCGGGCTCTCGGCGGCGCCTGCGGCCCGGCTCACGCCTCTCCCTCCCGCAGGCGGACCTGTGCACGGGGCTGCAGGGCTTCCTCATCTTCCACAGCTTCGGGGGCGGCACCGGCTCGGGCTTCGCGTCGCTGCTCATGGAGCGGCTCTCGGTGGACTACGGCAAGAAGTCCAAGCTGGAGTTCGCCATCTACCCGGCGCCCCAGGTCTCCACGGCCGTGGTGGAGCCCTACAACTCCATCCTGACCACGCACACGACCCTGGAGCACTCGGACTGCGCCTTCATGGTGGACAACGAGGCCATCTACGACATCTGCCGGCGCAACCTGGACATCGAGCGGCCCACGTACACCAACCTCAACCGGCTCATCGGGCAGATCGTGTCCTCCATCACGGCCTCCCTGCGCTTCGACGGCGCCCTCAACGTGGACCTGACCGAGTTCCAGACCAACCTGGTGCCCTACCCCCGCATCCACTTCCCCCTGGCCACGTACGCCCCGGTCATCTCGGCCGAGAAGGCCTACCACGAGCAGCTGTCCGTGGCCGAGATCACCAACGCCTGCTTCGAGCCGGCCAACCAGATGGTCAAGTGTGACCCTCGCCACGGCAAGTACATGGCCTGCTGCATGCTGTACCGGGGCGACGTGGTCCCCAAAGACGTCAACGCGGCCATCGCCACCATCAAGACCAAGCGCACCATCCAGTTTGTGGACTGGTGCCCGACCGGGTTCAAGGTAGGCTGGGCGGGAGCGTGTGCGCAGCTTTGTGCCCGTGGCCGGCCCCGGGGCGGGGTGCTCACCCGCCGCGGAGGGGCCCCCGTTCCGGGGCAGCTGGGCTGCAGGGACGGCAAGGTTAGTGATCCGTGTGCCGGATGCCTCGATCTGGATCGAGACGTCATGTACCTTTACTTCTTAGAGCCACGGGCTCACGGGCCAACGTTACTAATAGCTTACACTTCAGAGACGGAGGCTGAGACAGCCTTCAGCACCTAACGGCTTCAGGGGCAGTGACAGGAGGAGGGAGCTTTCAGAGACCTCTGACTGCAGGCCTGCCTGTCCTCACCCTTCCCCGCTGCTCGCCCAAGAACCTTGTCACAGTGTGTGGCTTCATCCTGTGATAGAAACGGCCAAGGGTGGCTCAGTGCTGTGTCTCCAAGCCAGACCTGGAGTGCCGCCTCCCACACAAAACCACACTAATAATTAAGCGGCTCCTCCGACTGTGTTTAGTGTCCCGGTGGAACGTCTCCCCAGAGAGGAGCATCCCGAACTTGAAGCCAAGTCCCAGAACGTCCCACTTTATCCCCGCGACCACCAGGCTAAGCGCCTGGCCACGCCTGGGCTTGTTAACCCTGCGCCCTCTTCCTCGTCGAGCCCTTTTTCACAAGCGATCTGCGCTAGATAAGGTCCGGATCCTGCGTCTGAGCCCTGATGGGTCCCTTCAGTATCTGGGAGTTGCCATCGCCAGGGTCTTTGCAGGAGAATGAGGACAAATAGCAGCGTTTTCCCGTTTTAAGTATCAGAGCTTGCCTCTGACCACACCCACGTTGTTGCACCCACCTGGCCTCAGCCCCACTTCAAGACCCCTTGACGCGGCCCAGCTGAGGGTTTACGACTCACACGTGTAAAGTGACTCCCAGGGATAAAGCGTGTATGTAACAGGTTTCACCAATCTGGAAATATCCACGAGATTAAACCTTCCATAGGTGTTTGCAGGCCTCCGAGGTTAGGTTATAGGTTGGGGCTGAAAGGGTTTTTTTTTTGCCATGCCAGAGGGCATGGGGGATCCTAGTCCCCGGGTCAGATGCCAGCCCCTGGCCCCCTGCAGTAAACCGCAGCATCTGGGCGGCTGGACCACCAGGGAAGTCTTGTTTTCTTCCATTTTTCTTGGTTTGAGGAAGTTTCCTTTCAGTGCCCTTACGTTGACCTTTGGAAGGCAAGGCTGCCACCCAAGCCATTCTCAGCTGGGCAGCGCTGTGTGGGGTGCCTGGTACTGTGCCCAGGCTTCCCCTCCTGGCCGGTCTGTGAGCCAGAGGGGAGGCCAGTCCGTGGGGAGGTACAGGAGGTCGCACTGCCGTCCCCACGGAAGACAGTTCTCCCCTGATGGTGTTGAATCCTCACTTGTCAGTCTGGGTGTGACTTCACGTGTTAACCGTTTGTCAGGGGTGCACCATTTTCCTGGAAAATTTTCCCACGTTTGTATTAGGTTTTCTCATTATAAAAGTGTGTATGCGGCAAGACATTTTAGTCATGCAGAAGGCTGAAACGCTTAAGTCCTCTTCTAAGAGTGAAAATGTGGGATATTAAACTGGCAGATACTGCCCCCAAAGAGAGTACCCGTTCCCACAGGGCAGCATCTGAAGTGGGTCCACGGCCCCCATTTTTAAGAACAAGCTACCGTTTCCGAGGCCTCAGCCCAAGTTGAGCATGCTCTCCTTCTCCGGCAGGTGGGCATCAACTACCAGCCCCCGACGGTGGTCCCGGGGGGAGACCTGGCCAAGGTGCAGCGGGCCGTCTGCATGCTCAGCAACACCACGGCCATCGCCGAGGCCTGGGCCCGCCTGGACCACAAGTTCGACCTCATGTACGCCAAGCGCGCCTTCGTGCACTGGTACGTGGGGGAAGGCATGGAGGAGGGGGAGTTCTCGGAGGCCCGCGAAGACCTGGCTGCGCTGGAGAAGGATTACGAGGAGGTGGGCGTGGACTCGGTGGAGGCGGAGGCCGAGGAAGGCGAGGAGTACTGACGGGGGCGCGGCCGCAGCCCCGCCCCCGGCCCCCCGACGGCCCGTCACAGAGGTTTCCCTATTAAAGTTTCTGTGTTGAGCACCATCTGCGTATTGCTTCGGGCCCAGTTCCCCGCCAGATTACCCGCTGCTCCCAGGGAGCCCAGGGGAACCCGTGCTCCTCCCCGACGGCAGTGTTGCGGCAGAGCCGAGCGTCACCTGGCGCGTTAACCCGGGAAGGGGCGGGGGGCGGAACCGGGCCGCGCGGTCCACCTGCACACGTTCGGTCAGCGAGCTCCTCGGGGGCAGGGAGCGGGTCTTCGAATTGGGGCCCGCATGGTGCGCCCCGGCGGAGCGGCGGTGGAGCCACCCCCGGCCCAGGGCAATGCTCTCTCTGACGGCGACACCCCGATCGGGGGCGGCCTGGGCGAGGCCCGCTGCCCCTCCCGCCGCTCCTGGGGCCCGTCCCCCAGCGAGCGCCGCGCGCTTCCGCGTCTCTATGGTACCGACTTCCGCGGCTCGGCAAACCTCGCGAGACCTCGGCGGTGCCGCAATGGCGAGACCGTGAGTGCCGCCGACGGGAGCCGGAAGAGCGGGCCGGGGCGGGACTCGGCGAGGTCGGGCCGGGGAGACTCGCCAGGCCGCGGCCGCCGCAGCGGGGTGGCGGCCTGGGCCCCGGCGGCCGCCGAGACCGAGCTCCCGCCTCTGCCCCAGATGCCGCGCCACTGCTCCGCCGCCGGCTGCTGCACACGGGACACGCGCGAGACGCGCAACCGCGGCATCTCCTTCCATAGGTGGGCGCGCGGAGGGCCCCTTGCGCCTGCGCCCGTCCCACCGCCGCGCACGCGCTTTCGCGCCGGGGGCGGGGCTCGGGTGGGGCCGCGGCGGGCGGGGGCGGCGCCTGCCCTGCGCGAGGATGCCGAGCGGGCCGCTGTCTCTCCGGGAGCGCGCGGGCAGGGTTCGCCGGGGGGGCCGCGGGGGGTATGAGCCGGGCCGCACCTTCCCATCGCGCTCACGGGCTCGCGGCCCCGCAGACTTCCCAAGAAGGACAACCCGAGGCGGGGTTTGTGGCTGGCCAACTGCCAGCGACTGGACCCCAGCGGGCAGGGCCTGTGGGACCCGGCGTCCGAGTACATCTACTTCTGCTCCAAGCACTTCGAGGAGAACTGCTTTGAGTTGGTGGGAATAAGGTGAGCCTCATGGCAGCCGGCGGTTGGGAGGGCGTGAACACGGTGGGTGGCCGGTGGGGAGGCCCCCGGAGTAGCAGCTCTGGTGCTTCCCACCTCGTAACCTCACCTTCCGCTCCAGACGGACCTGGGCAGCGAGACCCTAGCCCCACTCCTGCCGCACTGGCCACAGCCGGAGCGTGCTCCCTGCAACCCCAGCCCTCCCCGCAAAGGCGCGGAAGAAATCCGTCCTTCTGCCTGCTGCTCCGGTGCTCGTGGGGCCCTTAACTTGGGAAATTCCCTGAACTCGTTGTCGGCACGGTGCCTCCCACGTCCCACGGAGCCAGGGTGGCAGCCTGCTCTGCTACCTGCAGTGTGGCAGGACTGTATTCCGTCTCATCCAGACCACTTTCCCCGCAGTGGGTATCACAGGCTGAAGGAGGGAGCGGTTCCCACCATATTTGAGTCTTTCTCGAAGTTGCGCCGGACCAAGACCAAGGGGCACGGTTACCCGCCGGGCCCCCCAGACGTCAGCCGCCTGCGGCGATGCAGGAAACGGTACGTGCTGTCCCGCTGTGCAGTCCCCGAGGGACCGGCCTGCAAGATGCTGGCCAGCAGCCTTCCTGGGCGGGGCTGGGAGCCTGTGGAGTGGGTTCAGGGGTGGGGGTGAGGGGAGCTGTGAAGTGGGTCAGGGCGCCCTGCACCTGGCCTGGCGTGTCAGTCTGTCTGTCCCTTCCCAGCTGCTCTGAGGGCCGAGGGCCCACCGCTCCATTTTCCCCGCCTCCACCTGCCGACGTCGCCTGCTTTCCTGTGGAAGAGGCCTCGGCACCTGCTGCGTTGTCTGCCTCCCCAGCCGGGAGGCTGGAGCCTGGCCTCAGCAGCCCCTTCTCTGACCTCCTGGGGCCCCTGGGCGCCCAGGCAGATGAAGCGGGCTGCAGCGCCCAGCCCTCCCCGGAGTGCCAGCCGTCCCCCCTGGAGCCGCGGCCTGTCTCGCCCTCGGCCTACATGCTGCGCCTCCCGCCGCCCGCCGGCGCCTACATCCAGAACGAGCACAGCTACCAGGTGGGCAGCGCCCTGCTCTGGAAGCGGCGGGCCGAGGCCGCCCTTGACGCCCTGGACAAGGCCCAGCGCCAGCTGCAGGCCTGCAAGCGGCGGGAGCAGCGGCTGCGGCTGCGGCTGACGAAGCTGCAGCAGGAGCGGGCGCGGGAGAAGCGGGCCCAGGCCGACGCCCGGCAGACCCTGAAGGAGCATGTGCAGGACTTCGCCACGCAGCTGAGCAACAGCGTGGCCTGAGGGTCCCCCTGAGCCGTGTCTGCCACAATAAAGGCGGTCCTCGAAAGCCCTCCTCTCTGGCTCAGCTGAGCGTTGGGGCCCTGCCCCCTGGGTACCACGTCCACCTCCCCTGGCTATGGCCCCCCCAGAGGGCTCGGCCCTGCAGTCGCGGTGATTCCCAAGCCCCCAGGCCGGCCGAGGTCCACCTCACTCAGGCCATTGCCGCACTTTCTGTGCCTCCAGGTGAGCACCCCTTGACTAAGGCCACACCCCCCCCACCACACCCAGGGTTCGTCAGGCCGGAGGTGTGGCAGGCCCTGTGTTTATCCTGGGGGCGCAACCCGAGGCAGGAAACGAGCTTTAAGGCTCAGAAGAATGTTTCCCCCCAAGTGGCTTCCTGGCAGCCTGGGCACAAGAGCTGTTCCCAGAAAGGAGGCAGAATGGTGCCTTACCCACTGGGATGCACACAGTACAGAGAATGGGGCAGCCTGGCCCCGCCCAGGCAGGAACCTCCAGGCAGCCCAGGAGTAAGGCAGCCAGCAAGGGGCCGAGAGAGGCCGGAGGCTGGCCTTCGTTCCTCCCCGCAGCCCACCCTGTGGGGTGGGGAGCAGCTGGAGTGAACAGAAAGCCCTGCAAGGCTGGTGTGTCCTGCGCCCTCAGGCCGCCTGGCCTGGCCTCGCCGCCGGAGCACTGCGTGGCGAGCTGTGGGTACAGGTAGCACTGCTGTGCCTTTAATGGAGGCAAGCCTATTGACAGTAGATAGTGGGAACAGGCGGGGACTTGGGACGTCTCTGACTTCGTTCTGGGACACCCAGGACCCCAAAGTGCGCCCACGCCAGGGGGTGCCCAGCCGTCCAGAGGTGCTGACCCCTCCAGCTGGGAGCTGAGCTCAGAGCCCTTCACGCCTCATAATTCATCTGGAGTTGGACTCCGCCTGCCCAAGCTCTGGGTGGCAGGACAGGACCCTTGACGAGGGTCGGGGGTTGCTGCGCGGCCCACGTCAAGGCGCCTTGGCGACATGATCCAGTGGCGGGAGGCACAAACCATGCTGGGCCCCTTCGAGACGGTAGGGGACCCAGAGCCAGCTCCCTGCTGGGCTCCTCTGCCCTTCTGGGCCCTGGCCAGGCCCTTTCCCCTGTGGTGGTCTCACTATTGAGGTCTAGCACCCCACCCTGGGAGCAGGTGCAAGCCAGAGGCCTGCTTCACTGTCCATTTCCTGGGGAACGTATGTCCTCAGCAACGAGAGGGGCGTTTGGGACACCGCCGTGTCCACTCAGCTCCCTTTGGGAGGCTCTGGGCACTGGGCCCCTCAGCTGCAGGCCCAAGTGTGAGTGGCACGGGCTGCAGCAGGCGGGGCAGGGCAGCATGGCTCAGCGCTCATATGTCAGCCCCCAGCTCTGCACACTGCTTGTCTGAGATGTGGGAGGCCAGCGAGTCGATGATGTCCAGCAGCAGCTGCTGGCTCAGCAAGCGCAGCGTGGGCAGCTTGGAAACCTGCAGAGGCAACCAGAGGATGGGGCCAGGTTCTCCCTTCCGCCCCGGGGCCAGGCGACCGCGGTCTGCTGGGGGGTGAGGAGCGGCCAGCGGGTGGGCCTCTCCGTCTGGTCATCCGCAGCACCCGCGGCTGCAGGGGCCCGGCTCCAGCGCCCGCCCCGGGCCCGGGCCTGGCTGCCGCCGAGGGGAGCGCGCCCTGCGCCCTGACCTTGGTGAACTGGTGCACGATGATGTGCAGGCAGTGCCGCTTCATGTCCAGGGCCTGCGTCTTGTCCGCCGCCTCCAGGATCTGCAACAGCAGGCTCCCTAAGCAGCGCCGCCCTGGCGGCCCGCCCCGCCCCGCCCCCGCCCTGGCGCCCCGCCCCGCCCCTGCCGCGACGCGGGGGGCCAGGCCCAGACCCAGGGCGGCCACCTGGAGCACGTTCTGCACCGTCACATTCATCTCCAGGTTCTGCTTGCAGTAGGCCTGCAGACGGTTGTTGTAGAAGCCGTAGTAGTAGGGCGCCGAGAACAGGTAGCTGGGGGCTGGTTAAGGAGCTGCCGGCCAAGCAAGCTTGCCTCCCCTCCCCGGGGAGGGCCTCAGGACACGAGCCGCCCGCCCACGTGGGGGTCCAGGGCCCAATTCAGGATCCAAAGAACACCCCAGGCTCCTCTCCCAAGGAAAGTCCCCCACGCACCTGCAGACTCACCCTCACCCTCCCTTGCTCCGACCACGCGTTCTCGGAGCCCCACCCCCACCCCCCCACCCCACCCCCCGTCCCTCTTGGCTGCAGAACCCTCTGAGCTGGACTGACTGCTCCAGAGGGCTCAGGGGAGATGGGGCCACCAGGAATCCTTGGGAAACCGCCCGGCCAGGCAGGGCGGCCGGGGCCCAAGGCTGCCGGGCGTGGCCGGGAGCCCTGAGGCCAGGATGCAGAGAGTCCTCGGGCGGCATGTTGACCTCGCCGTAGTAAATGTAGCGCAGCATGGACTCGAAGGCCTGCCTGCTGGGCACCATCTCCCCGATGGAGATGTTCACCTGGCCGTCCTCGGGCATGAAGGACCGGAACATGGCCTCGAAGTAGCTGCGGGCGGCAGGCAGCCTCAGCGAGGCAGCCGGCGCCCGACCCCGAGCCCACAGGCCACGCCCCACCCACCTGGAGCGGGCGGCCAGGATGGCCTTGTGGGCTGGCCGCGGGTGCCCGTCCAGCAGGAGGGTGATGTCGCAGAACTCCGCGCCCGCGCCCTCCAAGTATGCCTTCATGTCCTGGATCAGAGACGTGCCTGGGGGCGTGGAGGGAGCCTGCTAGAGGGCTGCCCCTGACTTAGGGCTTGAGACCCTCCCCCTGCGCGACTGGCACGTGGCCGCGCCCCCCCCCCACAAGCCCCTCCCCCCGCTCTGGCCCTTGGGGCTCCGCCCCCGATTCCGCAGCCCGGCCTCCTCTCTGATTTGGCCCCCAGAGCCCGCCCACCCCTGTGCTGTGTCACCTGGAGCCGGGGCCAGGTGGTGAAGGAGCCTAAGGTCCCTTCCCGGCTCGGTGGGGACAGGGCAGGGAGGCACCGAGCATCTGAGGGCCGCGCCCACCCGTCACCAGGCCCCAGACCTGGGCGCACCTGGAAGAGAAGCTGGCCCACTAAAGACAGACCCTCAGGCCTGGCGCCCCAGTCAAGGCAGCAGCGGCCAGCGAGGGCCCATGTGCCCCCAGGAACGCCCCCGGAGGTGCAGCCCCAGCGCCCAGCCCACTTGGCGGGGCTGCGCCTTGCCCGAGCATAAGTCGCCTGCGGTTGGACCCTGTGCCCAAGGTGCCCTCCGCCCTCGGAAGAGGAGGGCTCCCTACCGATGTCCAGCGGCTGGTCGGAGGGGGCGCGGGGCGGCGGCTGCTGCTTGCGCCGCACAATCTCCACGATCAGAGGGGAGGAGAGGCGCTCAAATTCCTTCATCATGATCACCTGGTTGAAGTGCGACTCCTTCACCACGAAGTTCAGGCAGTGCTCCTGCGCACACAGGCGCCGGGCGCCGGGTCAGGCTCCCGGGTCGGGGCGCAGCGGGAGGGGCAGGGCAGGGGCCGCCGGGGGAGCCCGCCGGCACCTTGAGCTGGCCCAGCTGCAGCCGGGCGGCGCTCTCGCACACGACCAGCACGTTCTGCAGGTCCACCGAGGCCTCGATGTACTGGCGACACAGCTGCTCCAGGCGGCAGAGCTGGAAGCCCAGCGCCAGCTTGTACACGTCCATGATGAGCAGCACGTCCTCCACGTGACCTGCGCCCCCAGAGGCCCTTGAGCCTCGGGCCGCGCGGCGGGGGGAACGGGGCCAGGAGCCGCAGGCCGCCCCCGTCTGCCCGCCTGGGGCCCACCCACCGGGGCCCGCCCCGTCGCGGCGCGCCGACCTTTCCGCGGGTACTGGATCTTGTCGGTGTAGAGGAACTGCATGAGAACCTCGAATGGCCGCGCCTCCGCTTCGCGGATGGCCACGCGCAGCAGGGGCGGCCGGGCCACTCCCGCAGCAGCCACAGGGCCCTCCCTGGGCGCCGGGGCCGCCTCCTCCTCCAGCTTCTGTGGGCAGAGGAAGAGGGCTCAGGGCGCCACGGAAGCGGCGGACGGGCCGGGGCAGGGGCGCCGCGGGGTGCGCGCAGCCTCACCCGCGCCTGAGCGATCTTCCTGCGGAGCCAGCGGCTGCGGGCCGTGACGATGGCCACGTGGCCCTGCACGCACTCCTCCTTCTGCGGGGAGAGGCAGGGCTCGGTGGAGGGCGGGGGCCCGGGGCAGGGGTCGCTGGCGGGCCTGGCAGAGGGGGGCACCCACCTCGCCCAGCACGAACTCCACGTCGCAGAACTGGCGGCTCTCCCACAGCCGCCCGTAGTCTTCGTGCAGCGTGCACTTAGGGTAAGAGGAGAACTGCAAGCAGAGAGCCCGCTGCCGGCCTGCCGCCGACCCCCTGCCAGCGCCGCCCACGCTCCCCGGGCCCACGGCGCGAGGCCCCAGCCTGGCCCGCTTTCCACGGCCTCCGCCCCACCTGGAACCTATACATCTCCCCGCTCCGGATGTTGTTGTCCACTGTGCCCCCGAAGATGTACATGGCGTCCGAGATGACGGCGGCCGCGTGGAAGAGTCTTCCGCTGGGCAGCTGGGTGGAAAGGGGTCAGTTGGCGGAGGGGACAAGGAAGGCGCTCGGGTGTCCGGCGGCGGAGCTGCCTGAGGCCCCGCGCCGGCCTGGCTGTAAACAAGGACGGCACCAGTGGCCCGGAAGAGCAGGGGATGACAGGACAGGAGACCAGACGCCCCCCTCCCCAGAAAAACCACGTGTAGGGGGAGGGGGGGCCTGTATGCGCAAAAGGGAAGGATAGACCCTGTGCCCCTCGAGGCGGTGCCAAGCGCCACGTGCTGCCCTCGTGCGGCCTGGCCAGGGGCCGTGGGCTCCGGGGCTCCCCTCACGTGCTGGGTGACCCCCGAGCCTCCGCCTCCTGACCACACCGCCGGCTCCAGGGCGTGAGTGGGGGAGTGCAGGGGCCAGGAGGGTGCCGGGCCTCACCTCTGAGGCAGGCAGGGAGGGCTGCCTGGAGGTGGTGCTGCCGAAGTCCAGGCCGAACACGTCCCGGGACTTCTTGCAGCCGGCCCGCTCCTCGGAGCTGGGAGCAGGCACCTCCTCGGAAGCGGACGCTCGCTCTGGCATCTCAGCCCCGCCGACCTGGGGGCAATAGGCGCGAGCAGGGCCCTCAGCAAGGGCTGGGCGGGCGGCGGGAGGCCGCTGCTGGCCCCACCCAGCACGTGGATGGGTGCTGGGGCCACAATGTGGGTGTAGGAGGGGCCAGACGGGGGCTCCCCCGGCAGGGCGGAGACGGGATCCACGCCTCGTTCGTGCGCACATCCCGGGAACCTACCCAGCACGGCGCACACACACCGCTGCTGCGCTTTACCGCGCGGGTGCTCAGTGGAGGGCAGAGAGCTGGGCCACAGTATCCGGCGCTGAGGGCCCTGGGCACCCTGGCCTCGCTGCCGGCCGTGCTCACCTCGCTATCCGAGCTGGGCTGGATGACCTCCCAGGTCTGGAAGTCCACGTCGTAGCAGTGCAGCTCGTTGGGGAGGGTGTTGTCAGCCGCGCCCCCGAATACATAGAGGTGGCGGTCAAAGGCCACCATGGTGTGCCCGTAGCGCCGTTGCGGGGGCGGCGGGGAGCCCCGCAGCAGGTGCTCGGTGGGGATACGTGTCCACCTGCGAGCCAGGTTCACGCTGCGTGTGACCACCCACGGGGTGGCGGCTCCCGCTGCCCCACAGCCTCTGCCTGGGCGCTGAGCCCCTCACCCCAGTCCACCCTGGCACCAGCCCTGTCTGGCCCCTCAGGACCACTGTGGGGTCCGTCTCAGCCTCACTGCCCCCCACAGAGCAGGCAGCAGTGGAGGCCCAGGGGCCCAGGCTGTCTTCAAGCCGGGACCCAGAGGAGGGCCATCCAGGCTGCAGTAGCAAGGCAGCCAGCTGTGTGTGGGGCCCACAGGGGCAGCCCCCAGGCTCGGGCGTGGAGCGCTGATGGTGGCCCCGCCTGCAGGGCACTCACGTCTGGTCCTTGAACTCGAACTGGAAAAGGTTGTTGGTTATCTTGGCCCCACTCTGGCCCGAGAAGACGAACATCCTGTCCCTGCACACGGCCGCGGGGAAGTTGCAGCAGGAGGGCGGGATCTCGCCGCTCTGGGCCACCTGCGTGGTGGGGAGGCCGCTCAGCCCGTGCCCGGCCCGGGCCGCTGAGCTGGGGCTATGCTCACCCACTGAGGACTCACAGCCCACGTCTGCACAACAGCTTAAAGCCCCACGTGGACGGGCCCAGGGTGAAAAGCTGGAGTGAAGCCCTTACGACGGGCGGCAGGGCAGCGGGTGGCAGGCCACCCAGGACCCCAAGGGCAGTCGCCCCCATGTCTGAGGAAGGGTGCATCCCCCAACTATGGCAGTCACAGGCTCAGCCGTGGTCTCCTGGCCCGGAGCAAGGCAGCCTCCCCGCCCCACGCCCCTCACCTCCTCCCAGCACGTGAGCTCCCGGTCCTGGAGGCCGACGGTCCACATGTCGTTCAATCTGCATCAGGACAGAGGGGGCGGGACCCCGCAGCTGGGCTGGCGGTCAGGGTGGGCCGGGGCCCGGCCGGGACAGAAGGCCCCAGGAGGGAATGTGATCGCGGACTACAGAGCGGCCTTGGGGTGGGGGCTTCGGCTGGGGGCTGTCCCGAGGCCCCGGGGGCCACCACGAAGCCTACGGCACTCTTGGCTTCTGGAACTGGCTGGGGTCCTGGGGACCGAGCGCTTGGTGCTTTTGTAATCGGAACACAGCAAGGCCGACGTTCCACAGCAGGAAGGCGCCTGCCTCCCCCGCTCTGAGCTCTGAGGACACCAGCTACGGTCCTGGGCGTCCTTGGCCAGCAGCCCAGACGTGTGGGGCCCACCCCGCCTCCAGTCACCCCGGGAGCTTCAGGGGTGCCAGAGCGCCTGTCCCCGGTGGGGGGCCGGTGGGGGGCCTCCGCTCAGCGGCCTTCCCTCGGCTGCATCCGCACACCCCGCCTCCTGGGAAAGCCGGCTCGCGCCCCCTCCCCGGGGCAGGCGGGCCGCTCGGCGCCCCGGCGCGCCCCTGGGTCACAGCTTACCTGGCGTTGCCGTCGTAGCCGGCGAAGACCCACAGCTTGTCACTGAACACCGTGGCGCCGTGCGCCGAGCGGGCGACGGGCAGCCTGGGCAAGCGGAGGGCAGCGCTGGGGGCGCCCTGGGCAGAGCCGAGCCGCACAGCCCCGCACAGCCCGGGCCCCAGCCCTGTGAGCCCCGCCGCCCCGGGGCGAGCGTGCCCACACCTGCTGACCCGGGCTGCTGGGAGTAAGGGACCCGGCAGGGTCTGAGCCCGTGAGGCCAGGGCACTGGACGAGAAGTCACACGTCCAAGGGCACAGAGCCCCCTCCAAGCCCCTGCCTGGTATCGAGGGGGGGCCTGTGAAGCAGGCCCGAGAAGGCCATCCGCGGAACACTGGGTCTCCCTACCCTCTGGAGGGATCCAGGGGAGCTGAGAGCCAGGGGTGGGTGAACAGGGGCAGCTGGCGGGTGGCGCGGGCTCCCAGCTCGGCCGCTGCGTGCCCTCGCTTTCAGGCTGCGGGCCCCTCAGCTAGCTTTTAAAGTCTCCGTTGGCTTTATCACAACACTGCTTCCGTTTTGGGCTTCCGTCCTTTGGCCGAGGCAAGTGGGATCGTAGCTCCCTGACCAGGGTTCGAACCCACACCCCTTGCCTTGGAAGGCAGGCTTAACCCCTGGGCCGTCCCGGAAGGCCCCTTCATCTGCAACCCCACAGAGGCCAGTCCAGGCCCGCCGCCCCCCAAGACCCAGCATGGCAGCCCGTACAGCCCCAAAGGTCTCAGCACAGTCTCACCGTCCTTCAATTTTCCACTCTGTCCACTGGCCAGTTGCAAACTTGTATTCAAAGAGGTCGTTTTTGTTCTTCAGGTTTGAGTTGGAGTAAATGTCGCCAGTGTATCCCCCTGTAAAGAGAGCAAGAAGCCCTCACAGCCCAAGGTGTCAGTTCAGTCTGCAAACCCAGGGGGCAGGGGGCGGGATCTGCCCTCGATCAGCATGTCCCCCAGGACCCCTGCCGCCTGCTCGAGGCTCTGGGGACAGCAGCTGGGCCGCAGAGGCAGACGGTGCCCCCTGGAGATCAGGACGGTCGGCGGAGGGGCCCCCGAGAGGCCCCCGACCCAGGACAGGCGCTGGAGGACGGGACACAGAGAGGCTGGCCCAGCACAGCCCGGGGCCGAGGCTCGACGGGAGGGGCCGCTCACCGAAGACAAACATGCTGCTCCCGTAGACCACGGCGGAGTGGTGGTAGCGGGGGGCCGGGGGGGTCCCGGTGGTGAAGGCCCTGAGGGGGAGGGGGCATCAGGTGCAGGCGGCGGGCAGCCCCATCGCCCCCAAACTGCTCTCTGCTTTCTCATTATAGAAGCCTTAAAAAAATTGCCAACTAAGGAAAAACAGAACCTCACATATAATCCCTTTGCCAGAAACCACCGTCCACAGCTTGAGGGTACACCTCGCCACCTTCCCCACAGTTATGCCTCTGAGTAATTTTCTGTGATTTCTCTATGACCAACTCAGTGAGCACGAATCTGAGCAAACTCCCAGAGACACTGGGCTTCCCTGGTGGCTCAGGGTAAAGTATCCACCTGCAACGCGGCCCCCGAGCCAGCTGCAGGAGACCCAGGTTCAATCCCGGGGTCAGGAAGATGCCCTGGAGGAGGAAAGGGCAACCCACTCGACTTCTTGCCTGGAGAACCCCATGGACAGAGGAGCCTGGCTGCTACAGTCCACGGGGTCACAAAGTCGAACACAACTGCAGCGATGCAGCACAGACCCAGAGCAGGAGACAGTGGAGGTCAGGGAAGCCTGGCACGCAGCCCGCGGGACTGCCTAGAGTCAGACGGGGCTGAGCGAGCGGTCAACACTGTCCCATAGTGGGATCCCGTGCTGGCCTCCTGGCCCCTCGGGAGCCATCCCCCCCGCGGCCCCGGGCCGAGCCGTGCTCTGCAGCGCAGGTGTCTGTGCGACTTAGCTGCTCCTTTTCAGACTTTTAACTGAAGCAATTTTTAACCATGAATTCAAAGTCTTGAGAGTGATTTTCCAGTTCACCGGTAACTCCTGCACACAAGTTACAATCAAGCGCGAGAGAACCACCACACGAACTGCCCTGACCCCAGCGCCTCCTGGGGGTCTGGGCAGGGTGCCGCTGCGAGTCCCAGGCCCAGACCTCCTCCTCTGTCAAAGGTGGGGCGGTGAGACCCCCCAACCTGGCGGAAGGAAGGGCCCAGAGCTGCTACAGAGGCTGGCGGTGGGCACAGCTCAGGAGGAAGCCCAGCACTTCCTAGCCCCAGGGTCTTTTCCTCCCTCAGCTGGGAGCTGCCCCCAGCAGGGCTGGGCTGGAGCAGAAGGGCACAAACATCCAGAGCTCAGAGAGGGCATGTGTCTTGCCCAAGACCACACAGCAGGGAAGGGCCTGGGACCTGCGGGCCGCCTGCTGCCTGTGCGGGGCCTCCCGGAATGGGATGGGCCTGGGGGGAGGCAGGGTGGGGGCAGCTGCTGGGTGGCCCCTGCAGTGGCGGAGACCGTCCTGGAAGGACCCGTCAGCCCACAGCCCCGCAGTGGGCTCCCACAGCAGCCCCTGGCCTGGGAGCTGGAGCTGGTGATGGAACAGCTCTCCTGAAGCTGAGTCTAAGGACCCACAGCTGGAGCCCCTAAAATCACAGGATTCGGAAAATCCAATCTCAGCCATAGACCAGAAAAGAGAGTCAGGAAGTAGAAAGAAAAGAGAAGAAGGCCAGGGGTCACTAGGAGAGGGGCTGGATGCAGTCATCAACTCCTTGAAGCATCTCTAGCTCTGCATGCACGGGACCTGGCCAGGGGGCTCCGTGTCTGGGCCAGGGGCACCCACCTGCACCAGGAGCAGTCCTTCACGTCGAAACGCAGGAGGTCATTGAGCATTGTCTTCCTGAAAGACAGCGGGGACCAGGGGATGGACGCTAGGCAGCTGACTGAGAGGCTCAGCCAGGGCAACTAGCTGATGCTCGAGGGCCCAGAGACAGGACCCCGAAGGGAGCTCCCCGTGGATGCGGGACCCGGCGCCACCATGGAGGCGGGACCAACCCGCCCAGGGTCAGGACGCACGCCTGGTTCCAGGCACCTTGCGTCTCACCGGCCACCCCACTCTCGCTCCCAGGCCGCAGCGGGTCAGGGAGGCCCCTTGCCTTCTCTCTCTTCCTGTCGCCTCTTTATCGCAGAGCCGAGGTGATGACCACATTCAAGATGCAATAAAGCACAAGCAGAGCCACGGGCCACCTGACAACAGCCGCACGTCCCCCCAGCCCTCACAGTAGGAGCGAGAAGGGCGTCCACCCAGGAAGAGCCCAGCACCCCTGCCCGTGGGCCAGGCCTGTGCCCCTGTCCCCCTTGAGGAAACAGCCTGGGCGACCACGGGGCCTGAGGCCACGCCCCGCGCGCAGAGCCCCTGCGCACCCCCTAAGCAGGAGGAGCCACCTTTGCGCTGTTTACAAAGTCACAACTCGAAGGAGACAAATCCTTCTCTGTTTCTTAGTGTCTCCTTGCAGAGAAAATGTTTCTGCTTCCGGCTACACAGCTGTCACTCAAAGGCTGTGTCCCCGGCTCAGGGCGGGGGACTCAGCACCTCCGGCCCGCACTGGCTACTAGGCCTGTTCCGGCTCGGGGGAGCCTCCTTCAGGCTGCAGTAAACCCCTGCGGATGGATGCCTCTTCCGCATTTCATTCCCGCAAATGACACACGTGTTGACTTAGTGCTGGCACAGAGCTCCAGCCCCGGCCGAGGAGACAGACGGCAAACATCTGGCTGCTCTGAGGACCAGTGGAGCCCGGGAGAGGTGCAGAAGCGGAGGGGAGGCCACCGGCTGGTCCAGTTGGTCTGAGGGGTGGTGGGGGAGGCCTCAATCCCAGGAGATGTAGAGGAGGGGCAGGGAGGGTGGGAAGCAGGGACGCAGTGGGAGGGTCCTCACGTGCAGTCAAGACACAGTGAGGCAGGGTGTCCAGTACCACACAGGCAAGAGCGGCGGAGCTGTGGACACACGCTCCCAGGAGGGCGCGCGCCTTTCCCCAAAGAGGGGGCCGTGCCGGGTTATGAGCCAAGAAGGAACATGCTCCAGCTGGCTCCGCGTGGGCAGAGGCTAGAAGCCCCTTCTCCCCAGTGTGCAGGCCCCATGGAAGGATCCTGTGAGACCGCGGCCACAGCCCGTCAGAGGCCAGGCCTGCCTGAGCTACAGGCCAGTCTGTGGCAGAGAGGGGCGGACAGGTCAAGGGCGGGATCGGTCCGTGCCCACAGCACCCCCACCCCATGGGAACACCTGGGCCCTGGGCCCTGACAGCCCAGGGCTCACTGACCCTCAAGAGCACCTTTCAAAAGCAAGGCGGAAGCCCACCGCCTTCGACGCGGTGGCAGAGGAGACGCGGGGGCAGTGGAGGGCTGAAGCCACCTTCTCAAAGCCACCAAGCTGACCTCAACCAAGCCCCGTGTGTCCAGGAGCCCAACTTCAGCCTCACACCCAGCTGGCTCCCAACCCTCCAGAGCCCCGGGAGCCACCCCTGGCCTCTCCTGCGTACATCTGGGGTGGACGCAGCAGGAAGCCCAGCAGACTCCAGGCAGCACAGTCCTGCCACGCTGATCCCTCTGCTCCAGACTCTTCCTCGTCGGCCTGGCTCACTTCTCTCCAGGGAGGCTGAGCGGACTGCACACCCCTCTCCCGGTGCAGAACGAGCCTGCCGGCCTGCTGTGCTGAGCTTGGCCGGGCCCCGCCCTTGCTAAGGCAGCTCTGTCCCTCCAGGGAGATGCAGCTCCTGGAGGAGCCAGGCGGAAGCAGGACGCGGCCACACAGACCAAGGGCCACCTTGACAGCTGCTTCAGAGAAGGAAGCCAGCCACCACTGAGCCGGGAACCGTCGTGGGCTGGAGATGGGCCACTGGGAAAGGCTGTTTGCCAGGCACGTGCAGCGAAACGTAGGGAAACCCTTGTGCAAGTGAGAGACGCTGGAAGGCAGGAAATCTGTGTTCTCCGAACCTTGTCAGCCGTGGGGCGCGGGGAAGGAGCAGCGCCTGGCCGGGGCGCCGGCCGGGGCAGACCTGTCTCCTTCAAGGCTGAGTCCACTCATGCAGGACAGGGCCGGCTCCCTGACCTGACTGTGTGCTCCCCATCGCTGAGAGAGCCTCTCGGATTCGGAAGCCGGGCCCAGGGCTTAGCTCTCACCTGGAAGAGTGGCGGTGGGGCTGCAGAGACCAAGTCCCCACCACCCGGCTCCTCCCTTGAGACCCAGACTCACCCGTTGTCTCCACCAAACACATAGATGGCGTCTTTATAGGCTACCACTGTGTGCTTACTGCGCCTGGAGACAGAGAGGGGGCGGGCGGCCGTCAGGCCAGGACGCCCCTGGGGGGCACCCGCCAACCAGACTCGGCAGCGGGGGGCTGCCACCTAAGTCGGATAACAACGCTCCTCCCCGAGATCGGTGGAGACTCCCAAGCTCCACCAGCACCCTCAAAGGGCTCCGCGCGTGGAGACCCCGGACTCTCCCACCCCACTGCGGAGCCCCGGGGCTCCAGCTCCACCTCCACAAACACAGCGCGGCCGTAGTCCTCAGCCCCGGGCACTCGGGGATGCCCTCGGAAGCCCCTTCCCCTAACCCTGATCACCAGCCCCCCGCCCCCCAAATACTACCGCGTCGGGCCCCGGGACAGCGCGGCCCGGCCTCGCGCCTGTGCCCCGCCGGAGACCTGCTCGGACACCCCAGCCCCGGGGCCCCCGCCCCGCCGTACCGGGCCCCCACGAACTCGTCGCAGGGCGGGAGGCGTCGCCAACGATGCACAGTCTCAGAGGGCCCGAAGTTGAGCGTCAGGTACTCGACGCTGTCCGAGCAGCTGTGGTCAAAGTCCACGTTCGGGGCCACCTTGGACCGCGCGCCGCCGGCCAGCGCCCCGGCCCCGATCGGGCCGCCCGAGCCGCCCGGCCCCGCCATGCCGAGTCCTCGGCCGATGGGACCCCGGGGCCGCGGGAAGCGCGGCCGCCGCCCCGAGCCGCCCCGCGGAACTACATTTCCCGGCGAGCCCTGCGCCGGCCGACGCCTGCACTTCCGGCCTCCGCCGCGCACTTCCGAGTTCCGCCGCGCACTTCCGGGTTCAACAGCGCACTTCCGGCCGGCGCCGTCCGCACTCCTGGGCGTCTCGGGTGGACTCTACCTACTAGCCTGCGCGGCGAGCTCATGGTGGTCTCCCCAGAAATGTTTTCCGCGGGGCGCGGTACCCCCTCACCCCCGGCTCCAGAGTACGTGGACCCGGCAGCCGCCCCGCACGGCCCACATGTCCCCGGCGCGGCTCCCGGCATGCCCTGCGCTCGTGGTTCTGTCGCAATTGTCTGCCGCGCCTGGAATCCCGGACGGAAGGGTTCCGGTCTCGCAGCGGCCCCTGTGGGCCCAGCCGCCGTCCCCTTCCTGCTGAGTCCCCGGCCCGGCCCCCCGCATCTCCGCTCCCCTCGGCCTTCCTTCTCGTTGCGAGGCAGCGTGGTGCGGAGGCTCTGGGTTCTCGGTCCTACTCTAGGCAGAGCCTCAGCTGCTTCATCTGCGAAATGGGCATGCAGGAAGCTTAGGTTGCCACGAGACCCAGTCCTCGGCCCTAATGTGGTCAGCGCCGCGGAACTGCCAAGCGCGACCTCCTGTCTCAAACCCTTGGCACACGTGCTGCCCCCTCTACCTGCAGTGCCCTTCCTTCAAAATCCAGACCCAGGGCTTCGATCTGCGGGGGCGCCTTCCCCAATCCCCGAGGGGTGCAGAATCAGCTGCTCCCTCCTCGGGGCGCTCCTAGACCAGGCTTCCTCCGTGTGGCACTTCGCTGGTCTCTGGTCCTGCCTGTGTCCCCCGTGATCTGCTTTCTCCCTCGTGAGAGTTTGCCCGGGTATAGTGGAAGTCACACAGATCTGCAAACGTGTGCGTTTTAATGTTGATAGTATCTAGTACGTTGCAGGGTCCCACAGGGGACCAGTCCCAGTAGAGGAAGAGGCAAGCCCGCCCACGCCCACCCCACCACTGCCAGCGGTCCTCAGCACCGGAGGCCTTGGGTGGTGAGCATTTCCTGGAGGCGACCGAGGTCTCTCTGGGTGGGGGAAGCGGGGAGCCAGGCAGCCGAAGGCAAGCACTGAGGGCGCTCAGGGTCTTCCCCCCCGGGGTCCTGGGAACTGTAGCTTGGCACTTGCCCCCGGGGGCTCAGCCTCTGTCCCTGGCGCCCCAGCAAGCCCGTGCTGTGTGCAAACTCAGGAGCCTTTCCCTGTGAGCCAGGACATGTCACCGGTCCTGTAGGAACGAGGGAGGAGGCGTGAGGGCAGAGGGCGGCAGGCTCCCCCCGGGCTCCAGGAGCAGCGGGAGCTGTGTGCGGCCCTGGTGCCCGGCGGGGAAGTGCCCTTGGGCAGAGGGAGAGACCACCAGGCGCAGGCTCCGGGCTGAGGCGGGAAAGGCCCAGAGGAAGGAGAGGACACACGTACTTGCTGAGCAGCACAGACAGCCTTCTCGAGGCAAGAGGGAGAGACAGAAGGCCAGGGAGAAGCGTGTCATTCCTGCCCCTCCCTTGGTTCCCCGTTTCCAGAGTGAGCCCCCCTGTCCCGTGGCCTCCAGGCTTTCTTCGACCCTGGGCAGCGGGATGGGTGTGGGGTGTGGGGGTCTCTGCAGGTTGGCTGAGCCCACAGGGTGAGTCCCAGTGGCGCTGTGCCAGGATGAGGTTACAGCAGTAATGGCTGCTGCCCGGTGTCCCTCAGACCCCGAACAACCACCCCAGGACTCTGCCAGGGCGTCCCCAGGAGCAATGAGAATCACATTTTTCCATGGCTGTGTTCTGGGCAGCGGGGTGTCCCGGGCCCTGGCAGTGGGTCTTGACCCTTCCCTGCAGCACTGGCCCGCCCTGGACACGGCCTCCTTCCCTTCTACCCACAAGAGCACAAATAAGCAGCCCGCTCCCAAACCACAACCCTTGTCCCGGGTGACACCGTAGCCCTGGGAGCTTCAAGCTGGCTGATGGGGGCACGGGGAGAGCCCCGGGAGGCTGTGGGGGCAGCTCACTGCCGGGGGCAGCTTGAGCCAAGGCCTCCGGGACGTCTGCCCCCTCCCTGGGGCCTCCAGCGCCCACACTCACTCCACTTCCCGCTTCCGGATGGTGCGGCCGGAGGCCAGAACCTCAGCCACCTTAGACACGATGGGGTCGTAGTTCATGCTGGCCACAGAGATCACCTCGTCGCCCCTGCAGGGAGAGGTGGCCAAGCCTGAGGACTGCCAGCAGCAGCCCCTGTCCTTGGAGACCCGGATGCAGCTGGGGCCCAGGGAGGCTCCCGCTCGGGACCGAGGGAATGCTCTGACCACCTGGCACCTCCTTGGCCCAGAATAGCTTCTGGTCCCGCGGGACCCCATGAGGCTCCTGCCCAGTGGGGTTCAAGGCTGACACCTGTCCTGGGACCCCGCCCTCTCCCTGTGTCTCTGTCCTCGGTGTAAAAGTAGGCCGTCAGCCCCCATCTCCAAGAGCTGACCTCAGATGAGTGTCCGCCTCCCGCGGGGCGCCTGTGCCCCACTTCTGTGCCCCTCTCCTGGCCGGCCTCCCGCCTAGCTGGCCCCCCTTGCCCCTCGGCCCACCGGCCGGCGAAGCCGGCTCCTCCAGAGCAGCGCTTCTCCCGGCCAAGTGCCCCCTCACCCTCGTGGCTCTCACTTGGTGTAAAAAGCCACGAACTTGAGCTCGTCCAGATCCCCCTGGATGATGACATCGTCGAAGCCGTCTCCGTAACCTGCGGGACGGGCAGAGGGGACGGGGCTTCACCAGGTCCGCGAGCAGCGCCCTTCCCGCGATGCCCTCGGCGGACCTGTAAGGGGGTCCTGGTCCCGCCGCCAGCGACCTCCTGGCTTCCACCTGCAGCCGCCGTGGTCCCGCCCCCGGGATGCCCCTGGCCCCGCCCCCAGGATACTCCTCACCCCGCCCCGAGATGTTCCTAGCACCACCCCCCCGATGCTCCTGGCCGCCCCCCTCCGCGGGATGCTCCTGGCCCCGCCCCCGATGCTCCTGGCCCCGCCCCAGGGTGCTCC
>NW_024070196.1:71126401-71159709 GCF_014754425.2 Oryx dammah | reverse complement strand
GGCCCCGCCCCCGATGCTCCTGGCCCCGCCCCAGGGTGCTCCGGCCCCGCCCCCGATGCTCCTGGCCCCGCCCCAGGGTGCTCCGGCCCCGCCCCGCACTCCGCCGCACCTGGGCCCCGCCCTCAGCCGGGCCCCTTGGTACCTGCGTAGCGCAGGCTCTTGCCGAACATGGCTGTCCACAGGTAGGGTACCGTGCTGATCTCTGCCTCCTGCGCCAGCATGTTCTGGGCCGCCACGCGCCCTGTGGGCCCCGCGGTCGTGAGCGCTCCGCCCCGAGGCCTTGCCACCCCTCTACTGCCTGCCCGCCCCCCCTCGCTCTCCGGGGACCCCTGATACGTGGGGCAGGGACGGGGAGTGCCCATCCCTGCGTGCCAATGATGGGTGCAGAGGTCACGCGGGGCCCAAAGCTGGCCACTGACGTCCAGGGCCTGGACTGGGTCCGGAAGGGGCCGGCTTCCTGGGGCCACCACGTCAGGCGTGACTCAGACACCTCACCAGACAGGTCAGGTCTGAGGAAGGAGGCGGGACGACGGGGCACCAGTGTCCAGGGGAGCAAGGACGACAGGCTGAGTCAGGGTCTGAGACAGAAAGGGGGCGTGGCTCCCCTGTTTGATCGAGGGGTCCCTTCGGACCCCGGCAGTCGGATGTCTGTGACTGTCCCCTGGACCCTCCTGGTTACACGTCAATTATACAAGCAGTTCAAAAGCTTGACACTTTTGGACTGTGGTGTTGGAGAAGACTCTTGAGAGTCCCTTGGACTGCAAGGAGATCCAAGCAGTCCATCCTAAAGGAGATCAGTCCTGGGTGTTCATTGGAAGGACTGATGCTGAAGCTGAAGCTCCATTACTTTGGCCACCAGATGGGAAGAACTGACTCACTGGAAAAGACCCTGATGCTGGGAAAGATTGAAGACGGGAGGAGGGGACGACAGAGGATGAGATGGCTGGATGGCATCACCGACTCGATGGACATGAGTTTGAGCAACCTCCAGGGGCTGGTGATGGACAGGGAGGCCATGGGGTCGCAAAGAGTCGGACACGACCGAGTGACTGAACTGAACTGATATGAGCAGTTTGTGTTCCTTCAAACCTAGTACCAACCGCAGACCTTAGACCTGAACAGAGGTTGGCACCAGGAGAGGGGCTTCAGGCTCAGATGACGTGAGAGTGAAGAGAACGGAAGAGGGCGCAGGGCGTCTGGCCATCCGGCCTCTGAGAAGCCCTGGCTGCACCTGCAGCTGAGGGGCCCGGACCAGGTGCGTGCAGTGGCCGCCCAAGGGCAGGGGGAGCTGGGTTTCCAGGCCCAGACGGCCACCTCCCAGGGGCCTGCAGGTGGCAGCCAGCTTCACAGTCTGTCGGGTGGCCCAAAGCGGAGGCAGTGGGGAGCTGGACTGGGTCCTACTAACCTCCCCCCTGGTGACTGCAGGGGTTGGTGAGGACTTCTGAGGAACGTGGTGTCTGAGGGCAGCAGGAAAGGAGGGGCTGGGGCAGGGGCAGTGGGCTGGGGGCTGTGGCGGCGGAACTGGGCGCCCAGAGGACGCTGCAGGGGTCTAGGAAAGGAGGTGGCAGCAAGCCGGCTCCGTCGCCTGTGTGAGGCTGGCCGGATGGGCCACTGCAGAGCCTTGAATGGCGGACCCCAGGAGCAGGACCCAAGGGCAGCAGCTGAGGGGCGGGCCCGGGGGAGGCTGCTGCCACCGGGCGGGCGGTACCCTGGGCGTGAGCCATCTGCCAGTGGGGGACGTTCACTCTGCGGCTGTTCCTCCAGGCCAGAGGGAAGGTGACAGCGTCACCAGCTGCAAACACGCCGGGCATGCTGGTCTGCATCGTCTGCGGGTGGTGCGGGGCTCGTGGGTGGGACAGGCTCCCCAGGCGGGGCCTCCCCCACCCCACCAGCAGCTTGCCCACCTGCCCCAGCGGCCCCACCTTGTTGACCGGGATGAAGCCTCGGGAGTCCAGACTGATGCCACTCTGCCTCAGGAAGCCCGTGGCAGGCACCGCACCTGGCAGGACCGGGCCCCTGTGCCCTCAGCAGCCCAGCCCAGCCCGTGCCGCCAGCCCGGCCCCTCTGCGTGGACCCCCAGAGACCCTGGTGTCTCCCATCGGGCCTCAGGTACCCCCTCCGAGAAGGTCTCCATGAAGCTCCTGGTGGGGGTGGGCGTCCGCACTTTCCCCCAGCCTGTGCCACCTCCTCCCCCAGCTGGCACCTCACCTGTGTCCATGCAGTTACTGGGCAGGGGTCACAGAAGCATGCCCCATGCCAGCCCAGGCCAAGTACCGGCTCTCCAAGAGCCCTGACCAGTGGGTATGGTCAGACAGGCTGGGGGAGGGGAGGGACTGGCCCAAGGTCAGCGTCGAGCAAGAGGGAGTGACCCTGCTGCCTGCCGCCGCCCGAGCCCTACTCACCGATGCCCACCACACAGACGTCGGCCCGCAACACCTTGCTGCTCTTCAGCACGACCTCCTTCAGCTGCGGAGAGTGGCGGGGCGGGTGAGCAGCTCCGGGGCCCAGGAGAGGGGACAGAAGGGCCGGGACAGGGGGGAGTGGAGGAGGACCCACCTTGCCCTCCTGGGCCCGCAGCTCTGACACCTCAGTCTGCATGTAGAACTTGACGCGGTTGTTCTCAAACATCTGGCAGGTGTGGGGGTGGGGCGGGGGGTGCAGGGGTGAGAGCTGAATGGGAGGAACAGGATAGGCGGGGGCCCGGCGCGGCGGGTCCCCAGGGGGGCTCACCTTCATGAGGGCGCGGCCGACACGCTCCCCCAGGAACCTCCTGAAGGGGGTCTCCTCCACCTCCACCACGGACACCGAGTGGGCCTTCTCGGTCAGGTAGGCGGCCACCTCCATCCCTGGGGCAGGCGGGGTGAGGCGGGCTGGCACCCTGCACCACCCCTGCCAGCACCACCCCGGGCTCGCCCAGCTGCTCACCCAGGAAGCCGGCCCCCACGACCACGGCGTTGCGGCCCCGGGCCAGCCTCACCACGCGGTTGGCGTCCTCGGGTGTCCAGATGGTGAACACGTTCTCCACGTCTTTGCCTTTGCAGCTCAGGGTCTTGGGGCTGAGATGGGCCAGAATTGGGGAGAGGGGCGGCCCCCAGCCCCTCCCCCAGCCCTCTGCCTGGCGGGGGTTGCGGGGCCCCTCCCACCTGCTTCCAGGCGCCAGCAGCAGCTTGCTGTACTCCAGCTTGAAGCCATCCTTGAACACGGCCTTCTTGTTCCTCACGTCCACTGTGACCACCTGAGACCCCCAGGGGTAGAGGATGGCCTCCACCGCGCTCCGCGCCCGCCAGGCCCTCTGGGCAGCTCCACCACCCGCTGAACCTTCCTCCCCACACCAGGCAAGCCCTCTCACCTTCAGCCCCACCTCCTCCTCAAAGCCCTCCTGAAGCCCCAGGCCCTACCTAACCCTAATCCTACCCCTACCCTGGGGCCCTGTGTGTACTATGATTCCCCCAGGCCTGGGGCATCCCTGAGTGCCTGGGCCCCTGGGCAGAGGGGTGTGGGGCACACCCACACCTCCAGGGGCCTCACACCCGCCCTCCACGGAGCTCAGGAAGCCCTCCCAAGCCTGCTCCCCTCCCTCGTCCACACCTGGGCCTCCGTGAGCACCTCGATGCCGTGGGCTCGGAAGAACTCCTTGGGCCTCAGGGCCAGCTGCTCCGGCTGTGCGTCCAGAGACTGCCGGGGACACTGGCTTGAGATGGGGCCAGGCGGCCACCGTCCCCTTGGCAGCTGAGGACCGAGGCCTTGTGGGTGCAGGGCAGCCGGGGCCACACAGAGGCTCCAGAGCGGAACTCTGCCAACCAGACCTCCTGGGCACCACAGATGGGCCTGGCACGGGCAGAGAGGGCAGCCACCCGGTTCCCCGGGGGACCTAACTGTGGGCAGAGGGGCGAGGGTCTGGCCCTGCTCAGCGCCATGCGCGCCCCGCCCACCTTGCTGAGCTTGGGTCGGTCGTAGGGAAGGTGGCGGTCCAGCGTGCACAGCACGATCCGGTCTGAAAAGCCCTCCTGCCGCAGCGTCTCCGCGCACACCAGGCCGGCTGCCCCTGAGCGGAGGGGACGGGGGATGGGTGTCAGGAGCCCCCTCCCCAGCCCACCCTGCCCCGAGGCCCCAGCACCAACCTGCGCCCACGATCAGCACGTTGGTGCTGCCGCTGTGGCCGGCACTTGGTGAGATGCACGTGGCCATCACCTTGGTCCTTCGCTGCAGCTGCAAGGCCTGGGGGCGGCCGGCACGCTGCGGGCAGCTGGGAGCGGGGGCCACCGCCATCCCCTGTGCCCGCCCAGCGGGCCAGGCTCTCCTGCCCCAGTGGTGCCTCCTCCCCACCGGGGAAGCCTGTGGCCGGCCTGCCAGGCTCCCTCCCACCCCAGGGACCCAGAGGCCCTCCCGCCGCCTTTCCCTCTGCCTGAGTCCCCAGCCCGCGCCCTCACCTGCTTGCTGGCCCGGACGTACACCTTCTCCTTCTCGATCTTCACCTGCAAGGGCTGTGGAGCTCAGGCCCAGGCTTTGGGGTGCTCCGGCCCCTGCACCCCCAGGGGCTCACCCCACTGCACGCCAGGCCCCACCTGGAACTTGTGCAGACTGTCCAGGCCCGGGAAGTCCTCCAGGTCCCCGGTGCTGACGTTGAAGCAGGCGCCATGCCAGGGGCAGCGGACCCGGCCCCGGGACAGCACTCCTGAGGGGGCAGGGCTGGGCCACCAGCAGCTCCAAGGGCACCGCGGCCCCGCCCCCATGGCCCCAGAGCCCCCACCAGCAGATGGGCCCCCACGGGCACCCGCACCTCACCTTTCACCAGGGGCGCGCCGTAGTGCGGGCACTTGTGGCCCAGGGCGTGGAGCTCCCCGTCCTTCACCAGCAGCACCTTCCCCCAGCCCAGCTCCACCTCCCGCATCCTGGAGGGGGGGGGGGCGGTGCTGCCCTCAGAGGCCAGGGAGCGGCACCCAGCCCCAGACCAGCAGCAGCCTCTGAGGCCATGCCCCACCCCCTTCCATGCCCTCCCAGGCCCAGCACCCACTGGCCGTTCTCCAGGTCCTTGACGTGGCAGACAGCGGCCTCCACACAGTCCTGGGCACCGGGGTAGGGGTTGGGGGCGGGCAGGCGCTCGTCCGCGTGGAAGTGGCGGGCAGCGCCGTTGCCTTGGTAGGGCCGGGGGCTGCCCTTGCCGCTGGCGGACAGCTCCTCCTTGCCCCGGTCCTTCTCGGGCAGCACCACCTCAATCTTGAGCTCCACTGGGGGTGGGTGGGGTGTGGGTGAGCCTCCAGCCCAGCCCATCCCTCACCCAGCCCTCCAGTGGGAGGCAGAGCGGAGGTGCTGGGGGGCCCCTGGGCAAGCTCGACGTGATGTCGGTGCGTTTTTTTCCTCACTAACAAAATGAGCCAGGGGTACCAGCAGTGCGCATTCGCCCGGAGCGGCCCCTCCTCCAGGGAGAATTTGGGGCTGGAACCCTGCTGATCCCGAGGGCACAGCCACCATGGAGGATGGGGGCGGCCTGAGAAACTTGGGACGCAGCCCGGGTCAAGGTCCCTGAGTGAACCTGGGTAACCGAGGCCTGCAGAGGTTTGAAATTTTTTCAAAATTCAAAGAAAAAAGTGTATATGCTACATAATTTCAACTGGAGATAGCTGCTCCGGCCAGCTGGAGAACCGTTCATTATCTGCCATGTAACTGAGGGCAGGGGGCCTTGGGGGTGGACCCCACCCGGGCCATGCTTGCAGAGGACACAGGCGAACCCCCCTCCCGTGGGGCCGACTAGGAGGGGCACTTAGCAAGATTATCACTTTCTTTATACTTCTCCACATTTTCCAAATTCCCGACTACGAGCCTCGGGTATTTTTCTAATTAGAAGGGAACAATAAACAGAATTTTCAGCAGCGATAATCCGGCCTCCCAGCCCGCGGCTGCAGGGAGCGGGGCTGAGCACAGGGCGCTGAGCTCTGGCACAGCGTGGGCGGCCCCGCCCCCAACCCTGCCCCCCCCCCCCCCCCCGAGCTCCCAGGCCCCTCCCCCTAGACCTGACCTCCTGAAGCAAAGAGCCCAGGTGGCTCCTCAGGGCCTTAGCCCAAGCGGTGGCCCCCTTGGCCTGGGCCCTTGTCCGTTCCTGGCACAGCTCAGCCCTGCTGGTCCTCCTAGACACAGCCCAGGGGTCACCGCCGCTGGCCGCCCCGCCCCCCACGCTGCCCTAACCTCCCAGCCTGGCCTGGCCCCTCATCCGTCCATCCAGCGCCCCCACCCACCCCACCCAAGCTGCAGTCAGGGCTGAGCGTGGTTCCCCGATTCCGGGGGCAGGAAGGCCTGGCCCACACATGGCTCTGAAGCTGCTGCGTTGGGTGGGGGCCTCTGGGTGGGCTGGGCTTTTGCCTTCACTTTCCACACTCGATGTAACAGCGATCGAATGTTTTCAGAAGAATTAAAAACAAAAATACTGTGGGCTCAGCTGACACCAGTTACGTGAGCTGCAGAGACCAGAGCTCCCAGGAGCAGCCCGGTAGGGGCCCAGAGGACAGCCAAGCCCAGGTGCTTTCATCCTCCGTCCTCCAACAGAAGCCCCCAGGCGCTCGATGGTGCAGCCTAAGGGGAAGGCGCTCGGGCGGGAGCTGTGTGGGACCCTCAGCCCCTTTCAGCGGTGCCCTCATCGTAAAATGAAAGAGCAGAGCTCACCCCCTTGGGGGCAGTGCAGCTGAAGGCAATAATCCACGCACCTTAGAGCAGACGCCCAAGAGGTGAAGCTGCTTAGCAGCGTTTCATTACTCAGCTCTGAGCCTCCTGGTGGCCACGGCAAAGAGGGAAAGCCTTTGAGTACCAGAGTGCCCTAATGAACGGAAGGTGACCGGGGACCTCCCTGGTGGCACAGTGGATAAGAATCTGCCTGCCAGCGCCGGGGATTACAGGTTTGATCCCTGGTCTGGGAAGATTCCACAAACTGCAGAGCAACTGAGCCCTGCACCACAGCTGCCAAGCCCGTGAACCCAAACTACGGAAGCCCGCACGCCTAGAGCCTCTGCTCTGCGACAAGAAACCCACTCACCGCAATGAAGGGCGGACCCTGCTGGCTGCAGCCAGGGAAAGCCCGGGCAGAGCGATGGAGACCCAGTGCAGCCGCAGCAACGGCAAAGGCAGGCGACCAGATGCCAAGAGGCCTGCACGTGCTCCCGAGCTCTGAGCTCAGAAAGGACGGGCGTGGAGCACTTCCCGAGAAACACGGGGCTCCCGGAGCCCAGGCAGCGCTGGGCGTGCCCTGGAGGCGGACAGGGAGGACTTCGCCCGAGCCTCTGTGCTCCTTTTGGTCTCCCTGTGGGCTGGGGACCCCCAGAGAACTCTCCTGGCCGGAAGGCTCTCACTCCCACGCACTGAAACCCCAGACCTGCCCCGAGTGGGCCCCGGGGCCCTGAGTTCCTGCCCCCGCTGCCACAGCCCACAGGGAGCCCAGCCCCTCAGAGAGGAAAGAATAGCATCCTGCGAGGGCCTCCCGGGTGCCGAGCCCTGTGGCAAGCGCACCAGCAAGCGCGGGAGCACAGTTACGAGGCCTGTCTCACGGTGAGAACACAGAGGCTCAGAGAGGCGACGTCGCCTGCCCAAGGCCACACAGTCTGGAGCAGGCACCGGATTTGAGCTCAAGAGCACTGCCCCTGGTGTGGTAAGAGTGACCCGCCCCGGTCCTGGGGGTCCTGGGGCCGGGGCTCTGAGAACAGCAGGAGGCCCCCTGTGCCAGGGCATCCAGCCAGCCCAGCAGCCCTACAGGAGCCTGCTACAGGGCCAGCTGGCACCCTGGGGTCCACTGCCGACAGGCGGGAGTCGCGGTCAAGACAGTTACGTCTTTTGCCCAAGGGCTGGGTTTCTGCAGCTCGGGAGCAGGGGCCAGATGCAGGGGGCCCTCTGCCCGGCCTGGCACCCCTTGCCCCCAGGTTCCTCCTCAGGCCCAGGGAGAGGAGAAAAGGCTCGCGGGCCTCAGGTTGTGGAGCCGCCGGCTATCAGGTAAGGGCAGCTGGGCGAGCGGGCAGGGGGTGTAAGTGCTTGGGCCTGGCAGGGTGGGGATGTCCTCCACCCATGGGGAGTGTGTCCAGAGAGGCCTAGGAGGCGGCCCAAGGCCACACCGTAGTCAGAAGAGATGGCAGGGCTGGACCTGTCTGCTCCACCTCTGAGTGGTCTTGAGAGCTCAGGCTTATATTTTTTTGGGGGGTGGGTGAGGCTCAGAGAGGTTGCTCGCATGCCCTGGGTCACATGGTGGCTGAGGTCTCTCCAGAGCCCCCTTCCTCACCCTGAGAGGGACAGACCACCCCCCACCCCCGCCGGCGCCTGCCCCCAGCAGCAGGAGGAAGCCTCCCCTCCCCTCTCCGAGAAAGGCACCGCCGTTGTTCCCACCGCCAGCACCCTGAGCCCCAGATAAAGAGGGCCCCAGCTGCCCCCCCTCCCCGCCCACAGTGTTAGCATTCGGAGGCCTCTGGGTCTGACCTACTTCGGAGGCAGAGGGGGAGGGACGGAGGGAGGCGAGAAGGAAAGAGGTTACCTGGCTTGGGCTTGGAGAAGCAGCCGCCCATGGCGTGGGGCCTGCGGGGCGGGAGGGCACGCTGACTGGTGGCTGTGGGAGGCCTAGGGTGCCCCCTGGGGCGCTGGGCCCCCCGCGGCTCTCAGAGGTGCTGGCGCTGCCATCCCAGGGGGAGCTGCCTCCAGGACCTGCGGGGAGAAGGGCAGCTTCGGGACCAGGGCTCGGATGAGGCTGTGGGTAGAGACGCAGAGAGACGGAGCTGGGGGACTTCAGAAAGGGGCCACCCTGGGGCCGGGTCCCCGAGGCATCACGGACCGCACCTCCCTCCCGGCCCCCCAGGCTCAGCACCCTCACTCCCCTCCCCTCTGGCCTGCCTCCCCCTTAGGGGGGCCTCCCTTAGGCCCAGGAAACCCCCCGATTTCTGCAGCCCTCAGAGCGCTACTCCCCGGGAGCCCCGGGACCCTTCGTTCTCCAGGGCGGCCACCATGCCTGGGGTCAGACCCGGGTCACCTTGACCGATCAGAGTTCCTCCTCCAGCGGGGGCGGGGGGTGGCATATTTAGCGCTCCCTGGCCCTGCCCCGACCTCGGTGGGCAGCCCCGGTACCCACCTCCTCCAAGGGCAGCTGCTGCCTCCCGTCCCGGCGCCAGAGTGGACAGAGGCCGCCCGTCCGGGAAGGCAGGGCCAGGGGCAGGGGTCCAGGAGGCGGCCCAGCGTCCACCCCTCCCCCAGCGCGCCGAGGCCAGGAGGGCCGGGGGCGGAGCCGGGGGCAGGCCACCGGTCCCCAGGGAAACCCAGCTCCATGTGAACAGAATGGGCTGCCCGCCCGGCCCGACGGCGAACCGCCCCGCTTCCGCTCCCCTGCCCGCGCTCCCCCAAAGCCTCTGATGTTGGGGTTCTGCCCAAAAGCAGATGGAGACACGGGAGGGGGCCAAGGGCTTGCCAGGGCCAAGCAGCTGGTGGGAGCATCCAGGTGGCCTCCCACCTAGTGACTTCCAGACAGACAGGGACCCAGGAAGGCCCTGTACCGCCCTGCAAGCTGCAGGGCTGAGGAGGGGTCGCCCCATCCTCCAGGAGACCCGCGCGGCTGGAGCTCCCAGGACCACAGGGGGGCCGCCTGGAGCACGTAGCTTACACACTGGACTCGGAGGGCCCAGGATGGAGCTGTGGCTGCCTCGCTACACTGATCTCCGCACTCCTATCCCCCAGAAGTCCTTCCTGGAGTTTAAGCAGCTGAAGTCCAGCTGGTCTGGTTCAGATCCCAGCGAGGACCCCAGAGTGTGCCTGAGAGCAAGGGGCCTGGGAACTGCAGGGAGTCTGGAGGGGACCGTCTCCTGCCTGTCACCCGTCTCCCCGCCCTGGCGGGCTGTCGCAGGAGAGATAGTACCTGAAGGCCCCCTGGGCGCACCCTTGCTCTTTCCCCCACTCCCTGCCAAGGCAGGTCGGTAAGACCGGGCCTCCACCCGCCCCACCTGCCCTTCCCGGGGCACACGGGTGCCCCTCCCCAGGCCCTGGCTCAGCCCTGCCCACCTCCCTCCTGCCTGACCTCTGGCCCTGCCTGCTGGGCCACCGACACCCCAGAACAGGGATGACCTCAGACTGTCTCCAGGGGCCTGTGGACGCTGTCCTCTCCTTCCCAGGTGCCCAGATGTCCAGACCCCCGAGGTCTTGGGCCTGGAGAGAGATTTGCTGGGGACAGAAACCTCCCCAGAGCTACTATGTGCCAGGCTGGCGTGGAGGCCCCCGCCCCCGCAGGTCGACACCCCCCCCAAGCAAAGTCCCTTGCCAGGACACACCAAGAGGGCACCCCGAGTCTTGGCAGGCTGCCACCCATGCCCACAAGCTGCCCAAGCTGCAAACAGCCCTCTGGGACCCGTGTGTGTTCCCCGAACAGCCCCAAGGACCTGCTCCCCACTACTCCAGTCCTCCCCTCAGGGGGATCCCCTGAGCCCTTCCCACACCTACCCCGAGGGGCAGCCCCAGCAGCTGGCTTCGTTTTCTGAGACAGCCACTGACCTGTCTTGAGCTCCGCTGCCGCCGGCCCTCGAGGTCGGGGGGCGCTGTCCGACCTCCCCCCACGTGAGTCCTTCCCCCGCCCCGGGAAGCCCTTTCCAGCCTGCCTCCGGGACCCCCACCGGGCCAGGAAAGGGATCAGCGCGCGGAGGGGCTCCCGCGGCCGCGAGCAGGCGGCGAGTCAGGGCAGAGGCGGCCGAGGAGAGAGGGGCGCCCCGCCCGGCCGGCCCCTTCTGGGCGCCGCCCCCAGCCCCGCGGGCTCACCTGAGCTCCGCGCCGGCCTGCGCTCTGGATTCTCCCGGGCCGCGCGCGGGCGGGCGGGGCGGGGCCGGCGCTGCGGCGACCCTGCGGCCGGAGCCGGGAGCCAGCGCCAGCCGGTGCCAAGGAAGTGGTGCGGCCCGGGGCAGGCCGCGGGGGCCTCGGCCCCGGACGCCGGCGGGGTCTGGGGCCCTGACATCCTGGCGACCCCTATGGGGCTCCAGGCTGGCGGCAGGCCGGTCCTTTTCCCTTTCTTTCCTGTCTTGGAACCAGGGGCTCCTGGCAGTGCGGGGGCAGTGAAACCCCCCGCAGAAAGCTCCCAAAGCGAGCCCAACTGACCCCGACACCTCGACGGCTTTGGGGGTCCAGCTCCGTCCCTCCCGCCCTCCCCACACAACGCCTTCCACTTTGTACTTTATGACGGCGTCTCTCCCAACTGTCCCTGCATGTGGAGAACTGCCCGGGTCCCTGTGATTCATGGTGCACCCTGGTGGCTTGTCATGTCCCCTCCTCCAGGAAGCCCTCCCGGGGCAGCCTTTCTCCCCTAGCCTGGAGGTGCTGTTCCTGCTCTGGGGCCGTCCCAGAGTTTCCAGGTGCTGACCATCTGGCCTGTGCTGTGATCAGGTAGGGCTGGGGCTCAGCGAACCTGTCAGAGCCCAGCGGGCCTCCGACTGGCATCTCCTGTGCCGGCTGGCGCTGAGCCCTCTTATTTGTCATCTCTCCCATTTCTGGGCCTCCGTCCCCGCCGGCAGGGGAGCCAGGATGACCAGCCTTCGAGGCAGTCTCTTTATGTCACAGGCAAACACCCAGGGGGCAGGCATATCTCCCCACGTCTTACAGGTGGGGGAGCTCGGGGAGGCGCCCGAGGGCAGGGCCAGGGCCTGCGGGGGTCACTTCAGGCAGGTGACATCCTGGCAACCTGGGGTCACTTCGGTCCACCCCTCCCTGCTCCTGCTGCAGGAGGGGCCCCGACATGGGCAGATGGTGCTGCTTGGCGGGGTGCCCTGGGCCTCCACCCAGCCTGCCCCGACTGCCCTCTGCTGACCCTGTAGCCCTGTCCCTGCGCCCCCCGACCCCCCAGCCGGGAAGACACTGTGCCCCCTGGGAGAACCGTGGCTGTGGCGTCGGGCGTTGTGGCCGCTCTTGGCTCTTCCCGGCAGCCCGAGGAGGGACGTTCTCTGGGTCGTCTCCATGTTACAGATGTGAGAGCTGGGTCCCCCCAGAGCCACGCTGCTGGTGAGGGGCGGGGCCTGGCCGGGCTGGCAACTCAGAGCAGGGGAATGGGGGCGTCTCCAGTGAAGGGCTCCCGTCCTGGTCTGTGAGCTCTTTGAGTCAGTGAGCCCTTTGTTCCTCGGGTCCCCAGGAATTGGGGGGTACCTGCAGTGCCCTCCAGCGGGGCTCCTCCAGGACAGCAGACAGGTGCAGCCTGGGACACAGCGGTGCTCAGGGTGGGGCTGGGGGCTGCGAGGAGGCCGAGGACGGGGTGCGGGGTGGGGGAATGCCCTGATGTGGGGCAGCGACGACTACATCCTTGTGGAGCAAAAGCGGAGCCGGAAGGCAGGCGGCAGCCTCCGCGAGGGCCCCGGCTTAGAGGTGGTCGCGTGGACACGGGGGTCCTCGGGCCGCCCGAGGTCCTCACCTTGCCCCGAGAGGAGATCCGTCCCGGTGGCCTGGACGGCACCCGACGAGGCCCCAGCAGCGAGGGAGGGCCGCCCAGCAGGCAGCTCGGAGTCCACAGCGAGCCGCGGGTGAGGGGGAGCGGCGAGGGGCCTGTCCCCCTCCTCCCCGCCTGGCTTCGCCCAGCCGGCCGCGAAGTGAGGGCATGGCGCCCCCTGGAGGCCGACCCAAGCCCCGCGGCGCCCTCCCTGGCCTTGGGTTCTTGCCGGGGCCTAAGGTGGATTTCCAGATGGGGAGACCTCCGTGTGCCTTCCTGGCCCCCAGGGTAATGTGGAGAGGGGGCTGTTGCAGCACAGCCAACATCTGAGCTGCGGGCGGCCGCGAGAGGGACGAGATGCGGGCGGGCCTGGCGCCCCCGGCTACCTATTCTTAGGAGGCAGAGGCTGGGCTGAGTCCACCCCACACCCCGGCCTCATTCTGAGCCCCTGGCTTGCTCGGGTCGCTGCAGCCCGGCCTCCCTGCCCGCATAGCTGGTTGGCTCACACAGCCCTGTCCCCGAGCCCCCAGCCCTTGGGGCTCCCCCACCCCGCTGGGGCCAGCTCCCACCCCAGCCCCGGTGCTCCCGGAGATGCTGGTGTGCCGTGCGCCCTTGTCCTGTCTCCAGGCTCCGTGATGACCAGTTCTGATTCCAGTCCCCAGAGAATTTTATGTTTTTTCATTTTTGTCTTCAAAGATGTTTTCTATTTGTAAATTACAATAATTTCAAAAGAGGGAAAAAAAAAAAACCCTCCAACAAACAAAAGAATCCTGGCAGCACTTCCCCATCTGAGACATTCAGGTGGGCTGGGGCAAGCTGCTCCAGCTCATTCAGGCGCTCAGTCATGGCCGACTCCTCAAGACCCCATGGACTGCAGCACGCCAGGCCTCCCTGCCCATCACCAACTCCTAGAGCTCACTCAGACTCACGTCCATCGAGTCAGTGATGCCATCCAGCCATCTCATCCTCTGTCGTCCCCTTCTCCTCCCGCCTTCAATCTTTCCTAGCATCAGGGTCTTTCCCAAGGAGTCAGCTCTTCCCATCAGGTGGCCAAGTACTGGAGTTTCAGCTTCAGCATCAGTCCTTCCAATGAATATTCAGGACTGATTTCCTTTAGGATGGACTGGTTGCATCTCCTTGCAGTCCAAGGGAGCCTCGAGTCTTCTCCAACACCACAGTTCAAAAGCATCAGTTCTTTGGTGCTCAGCTTTCTTTATAGTCCAACTCTCACATCCATACACGACTACTGGAAAAACCATAGCTTTGACTAGACGGACCTTTGTTGGCAAAGTAACGTCTCTGCTTTTTACCATGCTGTCTAGGTTGGTCATAGCTTTTCTTCCAAGGAGCAACCATCTTTTAATTTCATGGCTGTAGTCACCAACTGCAGCTGAGTTTGGAGGCCCCCAAAATAAAGTCTGTCACTGTTTCCCCACCTATTTGCCATGAAGTGATGGGACCAGATGCCATGATCTTAGTTTTCTGAATGTATAGAATATTTATTGTTCAGCGATAAGTCAGGTGTCTACAAAAGATTTGTAAAATGTATTCACATAGATTGCTGGATAAAGTGTAAATTGAGGCAATCCTTACACTCCACTCAGAGGAACCCACTTCAGTGCGTCTGAGAGCTGGGGAGTGGACAGGCCCTGCCCGCCCACCAGAGACGGTGGCTGCCTCAGTGCCAGCACCCCACCTCGTGGGCCACGACACAGCGACAGAGCAGAGGTGCGCTCTGACGCACGACCCGATAGAAGAGTCGGGAAGTTTGCCTGTACGCTGTGCAACTCTGGAGAGATCTGTAATAAACAGGCAACAGGGAGATGGCGTGTGCAGTCCCCGGGGCGGGGCCCCCTGCTGACCTCAGTGCCAAAGCCCAGCTCCAACAGCTCCTCCCAGCAGACCATCCCTCCACCCACGGGCCTCGGGCCCTGGGCAGCCCTGGGCGCCCACCCCCCTTGGACCTGAGCTTCAACAGTGGGTTCTCCACTGTTTCCGTGACAGGAGGCAAGGGGCACAGGCTGCGCTGGGCTCCGAGACGGGGAGTCTGGGGCGCTGGTCTGATGGGTGTCCCCCGGGCAGCAGGCATGGATGAGGATGCCCCGATTTCTGCAGCCCCCATTTGGACACGAGCCTCACCCTCCTGCCAGGGAGCCTCAAGCGGGGCCAGGGTTTAGAGCCGCTGTGGGGTGGCAGGACCCAGGCCCTGACACCTGCCCACCCTGCGGGGAGGGAGCCCCACGTGCCGAGGGCTCCTGCCATGGGGAAACAGCCCTGCATCGCGTGCCCTCTCATGCTTCAAGGACTCTTCACAGGCGTCTCTGAGACCTGCTGCCTTCTGGGACCAGAGCCGTGCCCAGGGCAGGGGTCCTAGAGGCAGAGCGTGAGATGTCCGGGCACCCCCGCTTCTGGAGACCCCTTTCTGGAGGCTTCACCATGACACTGGGCCCTCCTGGCACACAAGTAGGGGCAGGGATGGCACGGGCTGCGGGCTGGAGGGCCATCAGGAGGCGGGAACCCCCAACCCCAGCTGGAGGCCAGACAGGGAGGCGCGGGAGGCAGCCGGGTCCCTGCCCTGCCCTGGGACGCTCCCAAGGCCAGGTTGAACATCAGACCTGCTCTGACCCTCTCAGCCCAGGCTCCCTGGGGGTGCTGGACCTGGAACCACCACGGGGCCCGGGGCCGCAGGGCGGGGGGGGGGTGGGGGGGGTGAGCAGACACCAACACACAGCAGGGCCACCAGCGGCGGTGCACGTTTATTGAGACAATGTACAGACAGGCCATGGAAACAAGGGTCTGAGGCTGGGACCAGCAACGCAAACGGATACAAAAATAAAAAGGCACCGATCTGTTAAGAAAAGACACTCCATGTATTCTAAGAATATAAGTCATTTAATACTGTTAATTTTATAGCACAAAATAAAACAAGCTATGATCCCCAAAAATAATTTTAAAAGCTTACACAGAAAGTATTATTGCCTGAAGTTTACGATCTTTAAGTTACAGGTCAAAGAGTCTGTGTTGTGCGGCTGTCACTGTAAAACACGCAGTGAGGGCCGTTGAGAGGCAAGGCCGCCGCTCCCCCTGCAGAACCCTGGCCTGGCTTGGGGGACCCTCCGCCGCGGGCGCACCCAGCCCCGGAGACGCGGGCCGAAGGCCATGGGGGAACCTGGGGTGTCTCGGGCTCCATGTGAGAGCATTCAGGACTCAGGACTCGTTTTAAGAGGTTAATGAACACAGTATTAAAGGATTAAATTATAAACCCCTACAGCATCCCTTTTCCAGGCGAGATGTTCACGCCCTCTGAGCACACGGCCCGGCTGTGGGGGCCCCTCCTGGGCTGTGTCTCCTGGTGGAGCGGGCGGGCAGGGGTCACGGGAGAGCCCACCCCAGGGTGAGCCCAGGGCCACGTCCAGTTGAGCTGCTGAGACACCCACAGTCCGGAGGGACACGCGCAGAGCAGGTCCCGGGGGCCGGCGCCTCAGGGGACTCCCGTCTCCTCCTGGTGCAGTCTTCTCAGACCCCCAGGGCCCGGCCCAGGGCGCGGCGGGCAGCCGTTCCGTGTGCTTAGTGTGAAAAGACGTTTCCCGGATTAAAAGCTAACAGGGTCAGAGTCTCAGAGGCCCTGCTTTGGCACCCGTCCAGAGTGCGCAGCTCTCAGTCGGCTCTGGGCTCCGAATCTCAGGGCGGCTGCGGAGACGGGCACCGGGTGAGGACGCAGCGCCTGTCAGCCCCAAGCAGAGGGCAGGGGTCCTGGCACGGCCACGCCACCGGCCACGGGTGAGGCAGCGGCTGGACTCCCAACAGGAGGCGGCGGCGATGGGCACCCAGGACGAAGACGTGGACCACAGAGACAGGGAGACCGGTGGCACCGGCCAGCCCCGACCGCAGAGCTGAGAGCGAGCCCGGAGAAACTGCTCCCACCCTCGTGACCCGACCCCGGGGTCGTGCCCCGGCCACCGCAGACTTGGGGGACAGGACTTCCCAGGCTGCAACCCCAGGCGGGGCTGGTTCTAGCAGAGGCCAGTCCTCACCGGGGCCCGCAGGCCACAGGGCCCGCATGGGGTTCCACCCGGCCGGCCGTGCGCTGTGGGATCGTGTGAACAGACCTCGAGTATCTGTCGGGGACACCGACCACAGGGTGGGCGCTGGCTCACCTCCCAGACCCGGGGTCTGACACGGTCGTGCTGGGGGGCAGCCGGCATCAGCACCCGCACCCTCAGGCGGCCAGGTGAGCGTGAGGCCAGGCAGAGCCGGGCTCGGTGAGTGGGCAACAGGCTCCGGAGTGAATCCAACTGCTGAGAAAACCCGGGCCATCCTTCCAGGGGTGCCTTCACGGAAAGGCCACTCCTCGGCCGGCAGACAGGGTGAGCTCCTGGCTCTGATGCCTTTGATGGTGTCGTCCGGAAGGCTGTGCGCACAGCGGGGGGAGGGCTCGGTGAACTCCAGACAGGGGGACCTCTGCCTCGGGGCCCCATCCCTCCTGCTCCCACGGGGACAGCAGCTCATCCCTGACCTCATCACAGAACCTAACCTGTTACTTAAACACCTCTTCAGAACAAACAGGTCTAATTAACGAAGCCTTCCCAAACCAAACCAAACAGAGGCAGGAGAGAAAGAAAAACCAAAAGCCAGACGTGGAGAGTGTAGGGCAGCGTCCCTCTCCTGAAGAGTCCGCGCTCCGCTCGCCCCTGGGCACAGCCCTGCCACCGCGCGTCCGGGCCAGGGGGCACCTTCTCGCCCCCGGGCGCCTCCACCAGTGTTTCCAGTTTATGAACCAACGACTCTACGATCAGCTACTCTGTGACGACACGACTATGATGCGCTGCGGGCAGCCCCGAGCGCGCCCGGCGGGGCCGCCGCTGCAGAGCCGAGGCGGGCAGCGCGGGGCCTGCCCAGGGGGGCTTCCCCAGCGGGAGGAGACAGACGGGCAGAACGGGCAGCAGGTGCGGGGCGGCGGCGGTCACTCGCTCTCGTCCGGGTTCTGGGGGTCGATGATCTTGACGTGCGTGAAGGGGAAGAGCCCTTTGCGCCCGTTCACCTCGCCCTCCCACTGGCCGTTGATGTTCATCCTCGTGACCTTCACGATGTCACCCACCTGCCGGGGAGAAGGGGGACAGAGTCAGTGCTTCCTCCAAAAGCCACACCCACAGACGGCGCCACTGAAGGGTGACTCTGTTCTCAGGACTTGCTGTCTCCCGGGCGCTACGGCGGGGACCGCGAGCATGCACAGCCCCCAGGACGGGCTCTGACGCGGCCCCTGCCCGGTCTGGCTGCCGCCGCCAGGGGACAGCCACCACCCGGATCTTGGAACAGAGCCCACAGAGGAAGCACAAAGCCCTCTGGCAGCCTGCTCTGGGGAAAGGCACGGCTGCCAGCAGGAACCCCACTCAGCCAGCAGCCAGGAGCCACAGGGCTGCTCTGCCGTCAGGGGGCAGCAGCTCTCTGGTGGGCACCCCCATCGGCCACAGGCCCACAGGCTGCGAGGAGGCGCGGGGGTCAGGCGGGGCCTCAGCCTCGTGGATGCTGTTTACGAAGCCGTCGTCAGAGGCAAGCGTGGGTGCTCCCGCTTGGCTGGCTGCTCACCGGGTCCATCTGCCCCGTGTCTGACGGAAGGTCCCCGAAGAGAAGGGCCAAGGGTAAAACACCTCGCTCGCCACTCGCCCCAAGGACGCTCCGAAACGAGTTGGTGGTGGAGCGAGCGTGAGGCTGCGTAGCCTGCTCACGGTGTTTCCAATGTTCTCTGCCCCCTGGAACAGGCACCCCCCTCGACTGCCTTCTTCATTCTGGTAGTTCCCAGCTTTTTACGAAACCACCTTGTATTATTTCATTTGGGAAAAGGCACCTCCTGCTAAAGCTACTGGGCGAGCCAGCTAGCTGCTGGCCTCAAGTGACCAAGGGCCCAGGGTTGCCAGGTGGAGTGAGGAGCCCCTCCGCCACGGCGCCTGAGCACAGGGCCCCTGGTGGGCAGACCCACAGATGGGAGGACGCCTCTGGAACAGCCACCTGCATGACTGCACGTCCAGGGCTCACAACGCAGTGACCGCACCTAAACCAACGCAGGGCGTCTCGGCTGAGGAATAGCGCGCGGCGCAGGGGCGCTAACTGCAGGCGCTCCCAACCTGTGAAGAGCTCCTAAAACCCAGCAACAAAAGGCAAACAGACCGATTTAAAAATGAGCAAAGGTCCTGACCTCCATCTTCCCAGAGAAGGCAGGAAAATGGCCCAGAGGCCCAGGGAAAGAGCCTTCCAGTGACTGACAGTCAAGAGAGTCACAGCCACGCGCTGCCACCTCACAGCCCTCCGGGCGGCTGTGGTGACTCTCAAAAGAAGGAGAGCAACAGGTGCTGCTGAGGCTGGACTGCAAGCCCGGCCAACTGCTTGTGGGGCTGGAGGCCGCTGCAGGAACCAGCCTGGCTGACCTCAGCAGCCCAGCAACGCCTGCTGGGCAGGTTCCCTGGAGAACGGCCAGGCCTTCCCCGCGGGCTCAGGCGGTAAAGAATCCATCCGCCTGCAACACCGGAGACCCAGGTTCCATCCCTGGGTCAGGAAGATTCCCTGGAAGAGGAAACAGCAACCCAATGCAGTCTTCTTGCCTGGAGAATCCCACGGACAGAGGAGCCTGGAGGGCTACAGTCCATGGGTTCGCAAAGAGTTGGACACGACTGAACGACTTTCACTGGAGAACTGGAGACAGGTATTCACAGAAAAAAGCCTGCGTGGAGACGTTCGTCATGCCGTCCTCAGCAAGAGGAAGGCGGGACCGATGCTCATGACCGTGGTCTCGTGAACGGGCACACGGCGCGTGCCGTCTGCTCAGAGCGTTGTGCTGGGCCATAAAGAGAACGAAGATACTCACTGCAACACGAGCCTCTGTGAAGTGAGGCAGACGCAAAGGCAGACGCCCCGCTTTCATGAGGCATCCAGAACTGGCAGACCCACAGAAGAGAAGGTGGGCCGGAGGCTGCCAGGGCGAAGGGCACGGGTGGGGCACTCCTGCCCGACGGTTACAGAGTTTCTGTCCGGGGCGATGGAGAGGTTTCGGGACAGAGTGGTGAAGGCTGCACGGCGCTGCACGGTCAATGCCGCTGAACTGCACCCTTAGCACCGGCAATCTGTTACGCGAAGTGTGTGTGTGTGTGTGTGTGTTCAGTCGTGTCTGACTCTTGTGACCCCCCACAGACAGCAGCCCACCAGACTCCTCTGTCGATGGTATTTTCCAGGCAAGAATATGGGAGGGGGTTGCCATTTCCTTCTCCAGGGGATCGTTGCAACTCAGTAAAAACATGAGCGATGTAACGTGCCAAAGCCCAATGGGTTGTGCACGTTACGTGGGTAAACTGTAAGGTGTGTGGATTTCACCTCAGTAAAGCTGCTGCAAGAAACACCGTGGGCTGAGTCCTGGCTCTGCCCCGCACCCACACGAGACCGTCAAGCTCGAGCTCGAAGTGCATGAAGCAGGGCGGCTGTAAGCGTCACCTCGTGTGCCCCTGAAGCCCCGGCGGGCACAGCCCCTGCACAACAGCTGTGGCCACAGACGGAGACCGCGGCCCGCACGGTGAGCGTCTGTGTGGCCTGGAGCAGGGCCCTGATTTCACGGCCTCTCACCCTGCTCACGTGTGAAGAGAGGGGAACACTCTTCCTCAGTTCACAGCTCAGTGAGAAAACGCTGTGCCAGGAGAGACTGCTGCCTCAGGGACAGGTCCCTAAAGCCGGACGCTGGGAAGGACCATGACTCAACGTCAGTGAGAGGGTGCAGGCGGCACCTGGGGGCACCCTGCCAGGCCGCGGCGGCGGGGGGTGTGCTGAGATGCCCGACGGGCCTCCCATTGCAGACCCGTGTCACTGGGCGTCCAGGAACGGCACCCGGGCCTTGGACACAGAGAAGCCAACTCAGAAGGTTCTGAGACCAGATGCAGTCCAGCGTTGAGGGGTTTTCAAATGGGGGGCAGACAACCCAATAGATGCCAACACGGCAACTGAGAGGACCCGAGGGGAGCGAGAGCAGGCTTCCCGGGCACGCAGGTGAGCTTGCGCAGAGTGCCCGATGAAGGGCGTCCTTCTGCCCCTCCAAGGACGGGCGGCCACGGGCTGACGGAGCCTGCTGGCAGGCAGGACAGGCCCGTGCAGGCCACCTGCCACAGAGAATTAAATACATCATGGGACACTGGCGTCCTGACCAAGCGTCAACCTTCTCAGTTTTTGCTCCAACAGGGATGATGGCAGATTCTGTAAAACATTCACAGTGAGCTTGAGACCACACCTGGACAAAGTTCTGGACACAATTAGCAAACAGGTGGTTTATGAGGATTCAGGGGAGATGGGTCTGGAAGGCTGCATGCGCTCAGCCAGGGCCAAGCTGCACCAGAGCTCCCTGTCCTTTCCTAGAAGCGGGCTCTGATCCGGAGGGGCGCAGAGGAGGCCGTGGGTCACACGCCTGTGAAACCTGCAGTTAACGTGAAGCCACACGACATCACCAGGACTCGAGACCAGAACCCTCAAGAGGGACAGCTGGAGGGGACACACTGAGGTCCGAACCCCTGGTGAGGCAGGGACAGAGTGAGCTGGTCTCCAGGCGGGGGCCTCCGGACCGTCCACACGGGCAGAGCCGGTGCCACGAGACTGTCCCGGGCTCCTCGAGGACCGGCCCCTGTGCCCCCCGAGCACCTGGTGAGCCCCTGCTGTTGGACGGAGGTCCAGAGGAGTCCACGGTGAGGCTGAGGGCTGCTGTGGGGACCGCAGCCCCAGGCAGACGGGCACGCGCCAAGCCCTTCTGGGGGCCCCTCAGAGCTGTGGCCCCGCTCCGTCCCGAGGCCCTGCGGACCGCAGCCCCCAGCCCTCCCGCCACCACTCCCTGAGGCCCGTTCAGACCCGGACACACTGAGTGCGCCCGAGCCAGGCACAGCTCCGAAGGACTAACAGATCCCTTCCCTTTCGTTTCAGGTCGGGAAAGCTGGAATACGGGCGTGTGAGACTGCTATCTTTCCAGGGAGACTCGAGCGTCTGCCCCCAGTTACTTAGCCTGGCCCTGTGACACAGCAGCAGCTGCGTCCAAGCGTTTGTCTTTGGCCCAACACCCAGCACTCCCCCCAAGCTGCAGCCACGCAGGTGTGTCCTCCTGTTCCCGCAAGCGCCTGCTCTGCCCGGAATGCCTCGTCCCACTTTACCCAGTCAGCTTCTGGTCACGCTTCAAAACTCAGTTCAAGGGTCACCTCCTGCAGGAAGCCCTCCCAGACCACACCCCCACCTTCCCAGCTGCTCCCTCCGTCTCTCGGGCCGACTCCATATCATCAGCTCACTCACCCACAGCTAGCTGCCTCCAAACTTTCGACAGGGGCAAGCTCCTCGGTGGCAGGACCCGACACTCTAAGGCACCCCTCAGAGCTTGGATGCGTGACTGGATGCATAAGGAACCACCGTGTACCATTCTGCTTGGAGGTGTAAGAAGCGTGTCCGAGACCGCAGCCGGGGCAGCCGCTGGGTCAGAGGACACAACTCGGGCTGCCGGTGAGCTTGGAGCGGCCCCGGGGCCCCTGTTCCAAACACTCTCTTCCACCAAGGATCCTTCTTCGGAAAGGCCAACCCTGCTTCCCTGGAGCCCCTCCAGCCCTGCTCCATCAGGCATGGGAGGTCCCGCTTCAGACTGAATCCCAAGGGGCAACAGAACCAAGTGTCTGATCAAAGCCTTCTCTTAAGACAGTGCTTTACGGGCAGGAATGTTCTTTCAAAGTCAAGTTTCATAGAAAAAGCGTGAACTAATTCGGGCAGTGAAGTTCACCTGCAGCCGCCGCCACAGCAGCTCAGCGGGAGCAGCGCCGCCTCCATCCCGGTGCACCCTGTCCTACTTGCCTCACTTTCCTATTTTAACTTTACTGCTTTTCCTGGCGGCCTAATTGTAAGGGCCTCAAGAGGGTCCCCAACAGGCACCAGTTTTAGAAGATGAGGCAGCTCACAGAACGCTTCTTTACGGCCCGGCCCGGAGCCCCGTGTAAACGCATGGAGCAGCAGGACCTGGAGAAGGGCCCCTTCCTGGTCCACGACGCCCTCTGGGTGGACCAGCGAAGGCGGCCGGGCGGGCGGCGGCGGCACCGGGAGCCCGGGGCGTGCAGGCCTGTCTCTGGGGCCCGAGGCTGGAGGAGCGGCGTCACGGCTGTGAACACAGCTGGTCTCACAACGAGCTTCCTTCTCCCCACTCTGGTCTCCCCAGGGCCCGTCTACGCATCCACTCCCCCAGCTGCAAGCGGCCCCCTCTACAACCCCCTACCCCACGGAACAGAGGGGATGGGGTTTCTACACTGCACGCCTTCCAGGCAGACACCCTCAAGGGAGTGTGGCTTTAAGCCCTGGCTCAGGTGAGAACCCAGCTCCTGACTTCCTTTAGTGGCCTGGCATTCTGACTGGGAGCCTGGACTCCCGCTCACCCGTGTGCCGATGGCCCGCTGCACAACACAACCCTGAACCTAGCTCCCAGCGCCCCTGGGGGGCTGGGGGTGCTCGCAGAGCAGCCTGTCGGCCCAGCCGGGGCAGTGGGGGCCTCCCTGCCTCCTGTCCGGCCCTTCCTAGGAAGGGTCAGAGGGCCCGGGGCTCTTCCCTTCGGGTCAGCATGAGACGGAGAAGTCACCTCGGGCTCTGAACCAAGCCTCCAGGTGAAGTTCACTGGGTAACTCTTGGTCCAAAACACCTGAGGATAACCAGTGAGAAAAAGCAGGGAAACCAGGGCTCCCACTGAACCTGCGGGCAGGCTGCGAGGAAGCAGCAGGCCACCTGCCCCGCGGTGGCCTCGGGGTGAGCGCACGGCTCTGCGGGAGCTGCGGCTCAGGGCCTCCACACGCGCACGTGACCACACGCCGATCCTCACACTGAGTGGTTCACGAGTTATCAGCAAACGGAGGCGTGAGGAGCTGCAGCTCCAAACCCCAACTCTAGGACGGGGTCCGCAGGCCCGCCACGGCGTCTGCGTGCACACGGGGCGCGCTGGGCGCACTGATGTCTCACCAAACTCCTTCCTCCTGCAGTTTAGCCCCCCCAACACACACCTCTTTGTGTTTTGACAAGCCACAGTCATACATTACGCCTTGCAGGAGCCTTTGTCCTCTTATGAGGCAATTCACAATTAGTTAGAGGAACAGGACTCGGTGATTAAAACATTAAAGTTCTCTTTCAGGCTGTTATAATTTACAAAACCTCAAGGAAGTGAAGCCTGAGACACTGAATCGTCCTTCCCCTGCCCAGCTGAAGAGGAGTCCACATTTATTCCCATTTCTCAGCTGCTTACAACGTTAGAAACGTGGAGCTGCGTGTCCACCTGTGTGCTGATTTCATCTCTAGGGTGTGGGTCTTTCTTAACCATTGTCTTCCCTCACTGCCTGGACAAGGAAACGGCAACCCACTCTGGTACTCTTGCCTGGAAAATCCCATGGACAGAGGAGCCTGACAGGCTACAGTCCACGGGGTCACAGAGTCAAGACACGACTGAGCGACTTCACTTCCTCACTGCAAAGAAAACCAACTGTTCTGAGAGCACACCTGAGGCTCTGGAAGCAGAACTCAGCCAGGCAGCTACCGTGGGGGAAGCGGACGGGGAGGACTCTGAGCCACGTGGGACCCTCACGCGGGTCTTCACGGGCACTCGGCTCTCATCCCCGTCAGTTAACCTTAAATGAGCAGTCTTGGCCTTACAGAGACAAGATTACAGACAACACTGAGGAAACTTCCTGGCGGTCCGGACTCCGCGCTGTCGTTGCTGAGGGCCTGGGTTCAACCCCCAGTTGGGGAGCTAACATCCCCCAGGGCCATAGCCAAACCCCAGAAAACCCAAGGGTCAAAGCCCCAAAGACCCAGCCGGGCAGCCTTTACCTCTAAGGCCAGGGCGGTCTTGTCGTAAGCACAGGGCACGCGTTTCTGAATTGCTTTCGCAAAGACAGGTCCGTTCTGTGTGGACGGCAGGGGGCTGACCGCGGCCCCGGGGGCGCCGGCGGCCGGCGGGGGCGCCGTGGTCTGCGGCTGCGCGTAGGCGTGGGCGGGCTCGGGGACCCCGTAGCTGTTGGAATTCCTGTTCCCGGGCTTGCCCTGGGCCGAGGCCCGCACGAGCTTCTCCACGTAGGGCACGGGGATCATCCCCACCCGGCCGTCCTTGTTCCGGGCACTCCACCACTGCTCCTCCGGCTTCTCGATGATCACCAGGACCTCGCCCTTCTTAAAGGGCAGGTCCTCGGCGTCGTTCCCAGGGAAGTCGTACAGAGTCCGCACGTACTCCAGGCTCTCCTCCGCGGTGGGCAGGCTGGGTGCGGACACGGAGCCCACCGGCGGGCTGGGGTACCTGCAGGGGGAGAGAAAACCGCTCTGAGAGGAGACTCACTCTGTACCAGCGTCTGCCAAGCTTGTAAGTAACTAACGACTTCCTCCCCTCTCCGCGTCTCACTGAGAGGGCCCTGTGCCTGACTGACTTTCTGGAGTCTGTCCTGACCAGGGCGCCTGCGCCCGTGTCTCACAGGACCCTCTCGTTTACACGCGCAGACGCCTGGCCTTTAAAAAACCCCCACTAAGTGCAGCTGCGCCTTCCTGAGGCCCGGCACGATCACCACACACTCCTCCTGGTCCTCACCTAGGGCTGGCGTCCTGCACACTTCCCCAGGCACCCAGAGAGAAGACGACAGGGCCCTTCAGGCCCCTCAAAATACAAAAAAGGGAAAAGGGAGTCTGTGCTTGCGTTACAAAAAAAGGAAAACAAAGAAAAACCACCACCCTACTGCATCCCGGATGGGAATCACCATGCGAGCCCCACGTTTGCACAGACAAGCTCAGAGGCGCGCGCCCTGCGCTGAGCACCACGGGCCTGGCCGGCTCAGAGCTCCTGGGAGCCAGCCCCGCAGGCAGGAAGCCCCTGGGGTGGGTCAGAAAAGCAGCCTCCTCCTTCTGTCCCCTCCTGGAACGCCCCTTCCTCAGGAGAAACTCAGAGGTCTCCTTCCACCTAAAGAGTGTCTGGAAAGTTGCAAATACACGATGTTTGGGGAAAAACTATTTTGCCGTGAGCAACTGCCCCCCCGCCCCACCTAGCTTTTCTGAAGCCCAAGCTACTTGAGTAACTTCCCCCAGCGTCTCCGCCTCTCGGGGGGTGCGGCTTGCACAGCTGTCTCCGGGCGGGGGCGAGTGCTAGGACAGGACACGCTGCTGACCCACTGACTGGCAGTGTGTCCCCCGAAGGGGGCGGCCTTTCCCTTCCTGCCCCAGTCAATGACCTGAGAAGCTGTTTCACAGGACAACATCACAACATGGCCTCCTACACTGAACGATTCTAATTTATAGAAACGTTTCCTTTAAAAAAAAAAAAAAAGTGTCAACGTGTTACAACAGCAAAAAAAAAAAAAAAGGAAAACGAAAGAGAGCAAGTCCCCGGCCGCTGCCCTAAGGAGGCCAGTCGCCCCGCCCACTGTCCGTGCCCGCGCCCGCTCGGGCGGCTTTCCTGCAGCGCGGCCCCTCCACCGCGCCTGCCCTCGGGTGCCTGCTGCAAGCGAGCCCCCGCGTCCGGACGGTCCTGTCTGTCCCCGTCTCCGACACCATCACACACTGCTGCATGTCATCTGCCTGGACATGCTCCTGGTAAAGCCCCGGTCCCCGCGTTAAACACACCAACATTCTCAGGGGCCTCAGGACACTCCGCCACACCACCCTCCAGAGCGCAGTCAGGACACCTCGGTGCTGGCGGCGAGCAGCCTGATGAAACACCTCCAAGGCCTCATTACTTGAGACCCTGCCAACTGAGGGGGAAACTGCTTAGCGCCAGCACCTCTGAGAAAGCAGCAGGAGCGGCCTCGGTGAGGAAGCGCTGACACCACGGCTGCGGCGCGGGCTGCGGCCTCCTCACGGCGTCCTCGGGTGGGTGCGCCCGGCACGTGGCCCCAGAGCCCTCACTCCTGCGGGCCGCAGCGCGAATGAGCGCTGTGACAAGTGCCCAGCTGGCTCCTCCCTCCCAGCCCCCCAACGCACACCCCTGCTCCTATCTCAAGGGCCAGAGGTTCTGTGAAAGTTTTCACCAAACCTCAGCGACTTTACCAAGAGTGCTCAGCTCCACAGCAGACGCGCTGAGGTTTTTACTGTCTACACAGTTCAAAGTGAGAAGCAGGGAGTCCCACAGCACAGGGCCTGAGGACGCCAGAGCAGCTTCAGCGAGGTTAGCACTAACGCCATCCATCTACCCAGGGACCCGCTGGCTCTACTAAGAGCTCAGGGGACAGACAATGAATTGAAGCCAAGCTCCTGCTCCCAAGACTGCAAACGTCATCCTGGCAGACTGGAAGGGAGAGGAGAGCACACGCCATCCACGCCCCGACAGAGGCTGACAGGGTCAGGCTCCGCGGAGGGTCAGGAGACGGGCCAGCAGTGCTGCGCAGACACCAGCCCCCGGGCGGCCGGCGGAGCAGAGCCCGTCCGCACCGCACAAGACGCCCCAGACGTGCGCTGGGTCCCTGGGTCGGGAAGGCCCCCTGCAGAAGGAAATGGCAGCCCACTCCAGTACTCTTGCCTGCAGAATGCCACGGGCAGAGACGCCTGGCGGGCTGCAGTCCACGGGGCTGCAAAGAGTCAGACCCGACTGAGTGCGAAAGACCTTGTGGAAGGCGGGCTTACAAAGGTGCTGGTTCTCCACCGGGAAGAGGCTGCAGACCGAGGGTCCAGAGGCGCCCCCTGCGGGCTCCCCATAGCTGCTGGCTGGCTGGTCCTGGGCCAGACGACCAGGCCCTCCCCGCGCAGCTGCAAAGGGCCGGTGCCCCGTGAGTCCACCAGCTACCTGTGGCCTTGCCAGAGCTTTTCACAGAGCCCTTAAGCAAGCCCACGAAGGCTCTTAGCGCCAAAACACTGCACAAAACCCATCAGTTTGGCAGAGGGCTCCGCAAACCACAGCCTGCAGGCCCACGGCCGGTCCAAGCGGGCGGGCTGGGCCGGCTTCAGGGCCCACACAGCTGACCAGCAGGCCCTTCCCCGAGGAGGTGTCGCCGCTCACAGCGGGCTCAGACACAGGCCACGCCACAGACCCCGAGAACCAGGAAACAGCAGCGGAACCAGCTCCCGCGCCCCGTCCTTTCGCAATCTGTCCCGTGACCAGGACCGTAAGCGGTGCCCGGCACACACAGAGCCCCAGGCGCAGACCGCAGCTCCCTGCGGAGGCCGGAGGACGCACCTCAGGCGACTGCGGGCCGGCCGCCACCTCCAGGGAAAAGCTGCACGCGCAAACCACTCAAGCATCTTCAGCCTTAACTACGTCCCTGGGGGCTCAGAGGTTAAAGCGTCTGCCTCCAATGCGGGAGACCGGGGTTCGATCCCTGGGTGGGAAAGATCGCCTGGAGAAGGAAATACCCACTCCAGTGTTCTTGCCTGGAGAATCCCAGGGACGGAGGAGCCTGGTGGGCTGCAGTCCACGGGGTCGCAGAGAGTCGGACACGACTGAGCGGCTTCAAGTTCAAACAGCAAAGCGAAGCCGTCAACTGGCAGGACAGACTTTCAGAGGCCCCGGGGTGACCAGATACGGAGACTCCGATTCCTGCGGCCGTATGAAAGATTCCACAACAAAACGGTGGAAAACAGAACAATGTACAAGAACCCATTCCAGGGAGACTGGCGACACGGCCGTCCAGGCAGAGCGCTCCGGGCTGGACCCCCACATCCCGCTCCTGCGCCCCCGGCTCTCACTCTGCGCCCCCAGCTCCTCCGCGGGCTCTGCCGCTTCCACCTGGGCTCAGACCCAAGTCTGTCTGCTTAGCCGTGACAGCCCCCCAGAAGCCGAGCCCTGCCCGGCCCCCCGCTGCACGCCCGGGTCCCTGCCCAGCCCTGCTTCTCCTCTCTCACCTGAGGCGCCGGCCAAGCAGCCCGAGGCCACACCTCTCGCCTCCCATCCAAGCGGCTTCCTCCTGGGTTCCCCAGGCGGGGGACCTCAGTCCAGCTTCTCACGCTCCCTTCTCCCGTGACAGCGCTGAACCCACGCCACACTCCAGACTCTCCCCACCTGACCCGCTCGGAGCAGGCTGACGCCGACAAGCCTCTCTGAAAGACCCTGGCGCGCGCGCGCCGCTGGACGCAGGCGCCAAGTGCAGGCCTGTCGCAGCTGGGCACCTTCCTTCAAGCCTGCGGAGCCCCGTTCGCAGCAACCCCAGCAGCCCTTCCGACTCTCCCCCCAGCCCTCGCCCTTCAGGAGCCACTCCACAGAGCACCTTTCTTCCAGGCCCTGCCTGACCCCCGGCTGCCCATCCACGGCGCTCTCAGGGAGCTGAGCTTGTCGGCAAGGTCACGGTTTACTTCCAGGACGAGACTGGAGTCCAGTGTTGCGCTCTGGGACGGAGCAGGCCTCAAGACACTGAAATTCCTGCTAAAACTAAAACGCCACAGACACAGGGAAGCCTCTCGCCCAGGTCCCGGTAAGTCTGTTCCACAGACAAGGCCCGTGTGCCACCCGGCCTGCTGCCAGGCCCCTTCGCCTCAGCACGGCCACCATCCCAGACGGAGGACCCATCTGAACTCCCACTAACAAAGCACTGCCCCCCTTTACTTCTCAGAAGGAAAACGCGGTTGCCCGAGTGAACCTCAAAAATAATCCAGTCCAACTGTTCAGATCAAGGGAAGCATTCTTATATAAAACGTTCTCTGAATCCAAGTCTCAAACGAGAGAAAGGTCACAGGTCAGACGGCTGTCAGCGCTCGAGGCGCCACGGGGACAGAATTCCCGCCTGGCTGAGGTTCCATCCAGCGTCACAACAGTTCTGTTCCCATCTAAACTGAACTTAGGGGATTTAAGCTACCGGTAAGAAGAAACTCAAAGGTTATCCATAGCGCCGAATTCTAGGTTAACTGCAATCAGTTACTGCTCCTCTCCTACCTGCTACTCCTAATTACAAGTCCAAATGCTCCCGTAGACACCCAGGTTGCGGAGAAGGCGTGGCCTCTGCCAGGCAGGTGTGAGCGTCCCCTCTGGGCAGGCGCTCAGGTGAGGCTGGGCATCCTTTCTGGCCCTCGCACAGCTGCTGCCTGTATCAGAGGACGTGGTCCTTAAAGTCAGCATCCAGGAAGCTCCAGAAGGGCCTGACAGGGAGTGCTGAGCAACGTCAGATCTGTACTACCAGAGCGTGCTCTGAGCAACGTCAGATCTGTTATTCCCAGAGTGTGCTATGAGCAATATCTATTGAGTTAAAAAAAAAAGGGGGGGTGGGGGGTGGGGAGGTTCCTCTATGAGTCAACTTGCCTCTGTTTTTTCCATCTTTGCTTCTCATGATTTTCCTCCCAGTCATCATATAGCTACATAAGCTAGAATTGGAAAATTTTTAAGTGAAGCAACCTATGCAAAGCACACTTGCAATTTTCTAAACCCGGGAAAATGTACTGTCTCTAACCCTAACCCACTCAGAAACAGGACCCTGTTGTTGAACTGGAAACAGCCTCTATTAAAACAGAAAGAAAAACCCAGTAGCACTCACCTGAACACTAAAAAGAACTTAACAGAATCTTAGAGGTGTTTATCCTCAAGTAAGATGGAGGTGAAAAGTGTCTGTTTATCACACAAGTTTTAATCTACAAGTTGCACCCATGTGTGGAAAAAGACTCCTTTAAAATCTGTCATTGAAAAATCAAAAGCCACTGGCACATCTTTTGTGTTTAAATGTAAAACCCAAGACGGGAGTGGACAGTGCAACTCAAAAGGCAAAATTAACAAGATAATCCAGAGGACAGACAGCCACAAATACACCGAGTCATCTGTCTCTTCCTTTCTCCTCCCCGCGCCCCCTCCCATCAGCAACTATCTCCAAACCACAGCCGTCCATCAGTCCCGTCAGCCAGTCTACGTAACGTCTCTACTACAGATGGACACACGGACGGACAGCTCATCAACCGTCCTCATCGTGACCTGGACTGCAGTAATGGCCCAGGTCACTTCCTGACTGCAAACTACCCCCCCTGGCACCCCGCTTCCTTCCTCTGACCAGCTGCCTCTGCACAGCCACACCCCTGGCACCGCCGGCTCCCCACCCTGGGCTCCCCTTTCAGCTTCACCCCTGCTCTGACCCTACTGCCTCAGGTCAGCCCCGCCTACTAGACCCCCGGCCTACACGCACTTTCTTCACAACACCGACCAATGCTGTCTTTTACTTAAATCTCTACTTTCCAGCCTGTCTCCTTACTGACATCTAATGCCCATGACGGAGAAAGCATGGGATCCCTTTCTCCCAGTACGTGTCAGGATAAGAACGTACACTGTGAAGTTCGGGGGCGTCCCTGTGGTGCAGTGGTTGAGACGCCAGCTGCCACTGCCAAGGGCTCAGGTTTGGTCCCTGGCCAGGGACTTCGGCTCCCACACGCTGCACGGCCAAAAAAGAGCAAGCTACTCCCCCAACCAAAAAAAAGAGAAGATCAGTCCTTAAATTCTGAGGAAGCCATTAAGTCGTCACTTTTTACTGAGCAAAATGAACTCCCCAAAAGAACTATTAGCCAAAGTGCAGAAGCTCTGGCTTCAGGAGCTCAGTTCTGAGGCCTAAAAGAGCCTAACCACTTTATCCATCCTGCCTGGGGCATGAAAGCACATGGCCCTGATTTCTGCATTTGGCCAAAGCTGGCCTGGCCTTGTCTTCTACGCTAGGTGAGTAATAAATACATCACACAGATCCGTGGATCCCTGGCTCAGGGAGAGGCAATCCAGATTCAGTGTAACGAAGTAAATCCTGCCGGGATCTAATTCACCTGGCGCAGTGGCAGCCCTCGGAGACACCAGGGGAAAGGAAAAACTCGACGGCAGCAGGACGCCCCGGGGCAGAGGGGCGGAGAAACACGCCAAGCTCAACTCGAGGCTGGCGCAGCGTCAGGGAAAGGCCCCAACGGCAGGGAGGCGCGGCCCAGGTGAGGGGCGGGTGGGGCCCGAGCAAAGGTCCTCAGGCGTGAGTGGGTGTGTAGCGCGGGCTCCCTGGAGGCAGCGGGATCCGGGAAGCAGCACGAAGGGGAAGCCGGGGGTCGCGTCTGTGGGCACTGGGAAGCCAGGGCCGCGCCCCTTTCTCTCCACCCAGAAGGGGCTCGAGTCGCTCCCTCAAGGCTGCAGCGAGGCGCGCGGTGAGGCTCAGTCCGTGCCTGAGAGGAGCGCTCAGCCACCTTCCCAAGCTAGAAGAGCCAGTTATGCGAACGCATTTAAAGTCTCACCGCTGCGGGTGCTGAGAGCCCCTCCAGCCCCTCACACCAGAATCCCATTGTGCTGAATGCTGCCTCTAGCTACCAGGCTCTTCGGGGACCGGAGGCTTCGCCACCCAGACTCGCAGCGTCTAGGTCTTTGTTCTGCAGTATCTGATTTATAATCCCTTTCTCCCAGCTTTTAAAGTCCATTTAGTTCAGCAGTTAGTCTCCTAGTCAACTACACCATGAGGGCTTTATTTCCTCTCTAGCTCTAGTCCACAGAAGCATCCAGTGTGTACTCCTTTAATATGACAGCGTCTAATGTTCAGAGCTGAGACTACTATCTTGTCAGCAGATCTATAAAGTCAGAAACATCTCACCCTGAAAAAAAATCTGTATTAGCACCCTGTCCTTTTTAAGCAGATGCTTAAAAAGATCAATACCTTTTATTTTTAAAACCCTAGGCCATCTCTTTAGCTCAAGTTTTGCATAATTTACACAAAAGAAGCCTCGAGAAAAATATTAAGGCAAATAAGCAAATGAAAAAGGGATGCCTAATGCTCAGTGTCACTCTGGGTTGTTTTAAAATAGATACTAAGTCATTCAACTCAATACAAAAAGTACATCTGAAATTCAACTAGGGTAGAATCTTAAGTGGAGTGTCATTCAAAATTTCTTCTTAGTAACATTCTAGACTCATTCCACCTTGGAATTTAACCAAATGGATTTCCAGTCCAATAAGGGCCCAGCTTGGGGGAAAACTATAAAAAAAAAAAAAAAAATTCCTCGTTCAAGCCAACCTCTTTTACAGTATTTTCAGTTAATGTATTATAAAATAGACGCCTGGCTTGTTTCAACCCTGGCACCAGGCTATCAATATATGGCCCTGATATTTCACAGTTAGAGGCATTTTGTTTCTAACTGCGAAGGCATTTTCATCTCTCGAGTTTCCAAAGGCTGCAGTCCAGGAGGTCCAACCCTGGAGTTCAGAGACCTTGAAAGGTGTGCAAACTCGGGGAGGGTGGGGTGGGGGGGGTGGGGGGGGGGGGGGCAGGGAGGGACCCGCGGGGCGGGGAGCCGAAGAGTAGCTTCAGATTCTCAATCCGTGGCCCCAAACCGGCTTCGAGAACCGGTAACAACACCCTGCTTCAGCAGGTAGTTTGCACTGGGGACGTGACGAAGGGCAAAAGGCGCCCCTTTCCTACCTGGGCGCCCGCAGCTCAGCCCGCCGGGTCAGACGCACCGCCCTCGGCCGCGGCGCCCCGGGATCGCGGCGCCGCGCGCAGAGCTCGCCGCCCGCCGCCCGCGCCCCCCCCACACCCGCGCACCTGGGCGCCGGCTCGATGAGCGTGGTGGTGTCCAGGTAGTGGATCTTGTAGAACTCCAGCAGGGCCGGCAGGTGGTCGAACTCCTGGTCGCCGATCTTGAAGCGGCGGTTGGGCAGCGAGTTGATGATGTAGTGGGAGACGCGCGAGTTCTCGGACACGGACAGCACGTAGTCCCCCGGGCAGGTGGAGGAGTCGCGCACGAGGAACACGCCGTGGCGCTGGCCCTGGAGCCGCGTCTGCGCCTCCTGGCGGGACACGGGCCCCATGTACCAGGCCGAGCGGTCCGAGGAGTCGAACCTGGCGGAGGACATGGCGGGGGCCGGGCGGGCCGCGGCTGGCTGCTCTCGCCTGCGCTGGGGACGCTCCGCCCGCGGCGGCTGCGGGCCGACCGGGCCTCCGGCTCACGCGCGCCTACAGGGCGGCGCCCGCGCCTTCCT
>NW_024070196.1:71103421-71121401 GCF_014754425.2 Oryx dammah | reverse complement strand
GTTGAGGACCCCCCTCCCCCACCCCCGCAAGCCGGGAGAGGAGGGAGCGCCTGTCCGCAAAGGCGCCGGAGCCCTGGTCCGGACTCCTGGTCAGCCGACTCTCATTGCTGGGCTGAGCCCGTCCTGCCTCGTAGGTAGGGCAGGCGTCCCCAGCTTCTGGGACCCAGTGCCTGACGACCGGAGGTGGAGCTGATGTATAATAACAGAAATAAAGTGCACCGTAAAAGGAACGCGCTCGAATCATCCCGAAACCACCACCCCCACCCGCCCCCCGCCCCAAGGAAAAACTGTCTTCCACGGAAGGGTCCCTGGCGCCCAGAATGCTGGGGACCACTGTTGCAGGGTGATGGCCGATGTTCCTTCCGGGGTAAACTCGAGGGGAATCGTCCCGGTCTAGTGCCTTTTGTGACTCAGCAAAGGTTTTCAGCTTCCCTCCAAATACTTTCGCGTCGTGTTACTTTCGGGCACAATTTGAATAGCTCAGAATTTTAAGAGGAAGGCTTGAGTTCCAGTCCGAACCTGACTTACCAGTTGACTGTATCAATTCCTTGTCATGTTTTTTTCATTTTCTAGTATTTAGTTTCCTTTCAGTTTTATAGAGATATAATTGACATACAGCACTGTATAAGTTTAAGGTGGACAGCTTAATGGTTTGACTTGCTTACATCATAAACTGATTATCACAATAAGTTTACATATAGATACAAAATTAAATACAAAAGAAATGCTTAGTGAGCATCTCAAAGATACACAATTATATCTCAGAGAAGTTATGGTAAGTTGTATGCTTTGCAAGAAGCACTCAGGGAGGTCTTTTGAAGTCCAGGGCTCATTTCAGTGTTACACAATTATTGCCTATAAGCTAGTCCATTTTGCTTGCTTTGCTGATAGGAAAACTGAGGCCCTCCAAGGTAGACTCTAGCACCGGAAAGGGATGCTAAGGGATGATCTGTCCCCCAGTTTGGATTTCAGATACCATCACTATTCTGCTGGGAAAGTGCCATGCTCCCACCTTTAAAAATTCCTCTTAAAGATGAAGCAAAATACCTCTCCTGTTGCTTCAAAATACTCCAGTGGGGAATACTGTCTGGATTGGATAATGGTGAAACAAGCATGGTCTTTTTTTTTTCTTTTTTCAGCTGCAGCCTGGGGTATGTGGGATTTGAATTCCCTGACCAGGGACGGAAGCGTAGAGTCTTAACTGCTGGACTGCCAGGGAAGTCCCAAGAATGGCCTTGTTGATAATTGTTCAAGCTGGAGATGGAGACACGTGTGTGTGTGTGTGTGTGTGTGTGTGTGGCGGGGGGGAGCTATTAATTATATTATTCTACTTTTGTATATGTTTGGATTTTTTCACAATAAAAATAATTAAGTAATTTCTTATTTTTCGTTAGCACAGCTGAAACAAGCTTAAAAACAGCCTAGATAATAAGAGATAATGAAATGGAAATGAATGGACAAACGACAAGAAGCTTTAAAAAGGGTCCATAACGTAAAAAAAGATTTGTGATTCTGCTTTAGCTTGCTCTTCCCGAGGCTTCCAGATAGCATTGTACTTACTCTCTTCTAAGATAGTTACAGTTTAGACTCAATTGACAAGGCTTTTCAAGCAACTTGCCAGGGTTCCTGCCCCTGAGGCTGCCTCTGTACTGAGGATTCAACTCTAGCTTCATCACCGTGTGGCATGCAGGGTCTTAGTTCCCTGACCGAGAATCGAACCTGCTCCCCCTGCATTGGAAGCACAGAGTCTTAGCTGCTGGACCGGCAGTGAAGTCCCCCCACCGAAGAATTCTTTTTTAATTATTTATTTGTTTTACTTTTCTGTGTGGAGTCCTCATGGCTGCACGGTTTTTCTGCAGTTGTGGTGAGCGGGCTTCTCGTTGCGGTGCCTCCTGTTGCCAGGAAGGGCTCCAGAGCGCAGGGCGCAATGGTTGTGCCGCTCCGGCCCAGCCGCTCCATGGCTTGTGGGATCTTACCAGATCAGGGATCGAACCCATGTCTCCTTCACTGATAGGCGGATTCTTTACCCACTGAGTCGCCAGGAGCCCCCACCCCACTGACTTCTGATTCTCCCGTCTGGTCCAACCCCTGCAAGCGACGGTTAAGGCCAGACGGTCTTCCCAGGTTGCTGCCTCACTGAGGCCCCGAGAGGACAGTGTCTGTGCCTTCTTCCTGCCCTAGATTCTTTGCTGGCAAAGACAGTCAGGTAGAAGAGGCCTGCCTGTGTTACGGGGAGACGCGGCAAGCGCGCTCACCGCACTGACCTGATCGGGTCGGGGGTTCTCAGGGGTGGGCTCCACGGGCGCTGGTTGGCCACTGCCTGGATTAGACTCATCCTCGGAGACCTGCCTCCCTCTCCCCCTGCAGGTCCCTGTCACGACTCCCCATGCTTCCTGTCTATTTCCGAATTTTTCTCCCAACACAAAAGAGGAGCCTACTGGTTATCTTCTTCCCCCCCCTCCTAGTAGTTTGCTCCTTCGATACTAATAAAACAATGTCCACGTCCCCATTATAATTTCCCATGACGCACTATTTAAATAGCAACCTGCTAATCTCTTCTTTCCCAGGGGGACATCTCTGCATGGGGCTTGGCTGCTGTATTAGGAAGTTCTACCGACCCCTCTAGAAAACACTGGCCAACTTAACTTCAGTGTCTTAAAGTCTGGTCATGGCTCCGCCTGGCATTTTCTAACCTAGTTTTAATGGTTCTGCCACCTCTTTTATAAGATGTCCATTTTCTCGGACTTCCCTGGCTAAGACTCTTTGTTGCCAGTGCAGGGGGCCCAGGATTGATCCCTGGTCAGGGAACTAAGATTCCGTGGACCACAACTAAGGGTTCGCATACCAGACTGCAGATCCCGTGTGCTGCCAACTTAGACTCGATACAGCCACGTAGGTAAATAAATCCGTTTTTTAAAAGTCCACTTTTGTGCCACTTGAGCTGAAAGGCAGCTTGTCTTGTCTCTCCTGCTTTCAGAGCATTCTGGAGTGCCTTTAGTGGAATTCCCTAGAGGCACACTGGCTCCCTCTCTCATTCCTTCTCGGTCAGTGCTGTGCAACCCTTTAGACCTGGCGTCCCCAAATCCTCCTCTAAAGATCCAGATAGTAAATGTTTAAGGCTTTGCAGGACAAAGAGGAAAATCAAGAAGTACGATGTAATCTTGCTCCAGCCTCTTGCTCTTCCTCCCTGGCTCCAGTAAAAAATCCTGGAAAATGGGAGCATCTTAACACCTCAGGGGACCTGCACCCCGTTTTTATCAATCTGGAACATTCTCTCGCCTAATGAGAAACATTTTCTGCAATATTTTAAAAGGAAGTTCAAAATATCATAGTAGTTGAGTGTAACTGTTTCATCATCCGAGTGTACGAGTGAGAATAATGGGATTCATTTGGGATCATATTCCACTTCGTTGGGTTTCACTGTCAGTGTTCCCTAGCGTTGAAGTGTTGGCGTGCCAGCGCCGAGCTAGATGTAATTAGGCCCTGCGTCATCGGTGACGATGCCTCGCACCCAGATGGTGCTGTCCACACTGCACGATTTGAAAGCGAAAGGGTCAGTCGCTCAGTCCTCTCCAGCTCCATGCGACCCCGTGGACTGCAGCCCATCAGGCTCCTCCGGCCACGGGATTCTCCAGGCAAGAATACTGGAGTGAGAAGCCATTCCCTTCTCCAGGGGATCTTCCTGACCCAGGGGTTGAACCTGGGTCTCCTGCGCTGCAGGCAGATTCTTTACCGTGTGGAGGCACCAGGGAAGCCAGATTGTGGGATGGTATGTACAGAATTCTCCGAGATTCTTCTCGGACATTTGCCTTTTAGCTTGTTATGAATACATTGCACATTAATCATCTTCAACTGAAGTTTGGGTGGGAACTCCTGAATTGCCCAATTAAATAGATTTTGAAATATGGAAGTTTCCATTGCGCTTGGCATCAAGGTCTGAAAAGTTCTGCTGGAACTGTAGTTACAGCTCAGAAAATATATCTGAGGCAAATCTGTGTGGGAGTGAGACCTTGCTTCTCCTTCTAACCGCGACAGCACAGGGAGTGTATGAACCAGCTTAACATTCCTTCAGATTCACGACCATGCCAGTTCTTGTTGGAATGCCTCTGTGCACTGTTTTGCCCTGTCACTTCATTCTGTTTTATCGGCCGAGCTACACAACTTATAGGGCTCTTAGTTCCCTGACCAGGGACTGAACCCAGGCCCTCGGCAGGGCAGGGGCAGAGTGGTACTCACTGGACCACCAGGGAGGCCTCAGGGAACATCATTTTAATGTCAGTGATAGACAGAAAATTGCAATCCCGAGTTCCCCTTTCCTCACACAAAATGAAAACCTCAAAAGCCAGTCGGAAAGCACCAGCACTTCCTCCTCAGGACCCTCTGTACACATTTCAGGTTCCTACACGTCGTAATGGCACTTCCCCGAGGGGGAGGTCGCAAAGAGTTGGACGTGAGTGAAGTGACTTAGCGCGCACAGGGACATCATGCTTCTGAAAATGAAGACTTTAAACAAATGGAACGTATTTTTGGCTATGCTGGGTCTTCGCTGCTGTGCAGGCTCTCTCTCTAGCTGCAGCGCTCAGCCTTCTTGTTGGGGTGGCTGCTCTTGTTGAGCAGCCAGGACATGGCTTGGCGGTGGTCGCTCTAGGCCCACGGGCTGCAGCAGTTTTGGCTCAGGGCCTCCAGGGCACCGACTCAGTATTTGCGGTACACGGGGCTTAGCTGCTCCATGACCTGTGGGATCTCCTCAGGTCAGGGGTCAAACCCCTGTCTCCTGCACTGGCTGCTGCTGCTGCTGCTGAGTTGCTTCAGTCGTGTCCGACTCTGTGTGACCCCGTAGACGGCAGCCCACCAGGCTCCCCTGTCCCTGGGATTCTCCAGGCAAGAACACTGGAGCAGGTTGCCATTTCCTTCTCCAATGCATGAAAGTGAAAAGTGAAAGAAGTCGCTCAGTCGTGTCCGACTCTTACGACCCCATGGACTGCAGCCCACCAGGCTCCTCCATCCATGGGATTTTCCAGGCAAGAGGACTGGAGTGGGCTGCCATCGCCTTCTCTGCCTGCATTGGCAGGAGGATTCTTTACCAGTGAGCCACAGGGGAAGGTGGAAGACTGTTTTTGTTTAAACTCAGGAATCACCCAGGATCCTCTCCACTCTTAGAGCAAAGTCTATTAACTGCAGCGATGATTCAGCTTGGGGTCCAGCCCTCCCGCGATCAGGCAATCGGATCCACCCATTCCTGCAGCACCAGAGTGACTCAGTGATCTCAGGAGGGTTTACTCACCACGGACTCACAGTATAACCATCTTTCCTCGGCCAGCTTTCTGCTGCGAGGATTAGAGACCCCGATTCAAAACAGTCGAAGCAGGAAGGGTACCTGCCATTCTCCACGACAGGAGGTCTGTGGTCAGGCAGCTCGAGAGCCAGGATGGGACTTCCCTGGTGGGCCACTGGCTAAGACTCCTGTTCCTGATGCAGCAGGCCCAGGTTCGACCCCTGGTCTGGGAACTAGAGCACACATGCCTCAACTAAGACCCGGTGTCTGGGGGTCCAGACACTGGGTTTGCGTCTTTGATTTTCTTGGTCGAGATGCCTTCAGCTTTTGACCTCACCCTATGGCTGATGGCTCCATGGCCGCAGCCACCCGTCATGGGGTCAAAGGTGAAAACACACAGCCCTGTCTGGCAGCGCTGTCTAGAGAACAACAGAGCTTCTGAAAGAGAAGCTTCTGATTTTAACCTGGTTTCTCCACTAGCCTTCCTTCCAGCAGGGAGAGGACGGGCTTTCGGTGGTTGGAGAATTTTACTCCCCCTGCCCGAGTCGAACCGCGGTTCAGTTGCTCAGCCACTTCCTACTGTGTGGCCCCATGGACTGCAGGATGCCGGGAATCCCCTTCCTTCACTGTCTTCTAGTTCGCTCAGATTCATGTCCATTGAGTTGCGATGCCTTCCAACCAGCTCACCCTCTGCTGCCCCCTTCTCCTGCCTTTAATCTTGCCCAGCATCGGGGTCTTTTCCAATGAGTTGGCTCTTCACCCCAGATGGCCAGAGTACTGGAGCTTCAGCTTCAGCATCAGTCCTTTCGATGAATACTGAGGGTTGGTTTCCTTCAGGATTGATGGGTTCAATCTCCCTGCTGTCCAAGGGACTCTCAAGTCTTGTCCAAGACCACAGTTCAAAGGTTGGACCATAAAGAAGCCTGCGTGCTGAAGAATTGACGCCTCCAAACCAAGGTATAGTTGACGCAGAACCTTTCAGTTTCGGGCGTACAGCACAATGCTTAGACGTACGCATACACTGGAAGATAGTCACCGTGATAAATTTGGCTAACCTCCACCGCTTCATCCAGTTTCGTTTATTTGGCTGCACCTGGTCTTAGCTGCAGCAGGTGAAATCTCTATTTGCGGCTTGTGGGATCTACTCCTCTGACTAGGGATCATTTGATCCCAGGATCCCTCCACTGTCTCAGCTACTGGAGCACCAGGGACGTCCGTCAGTTTTTTTTCTTTTTTTAATCCCTTCTCTCAGTTTATCCCCCTCTCCACCCTCCATTTTTTTTCTTCTGATGAGAACTTTTAAAGATTTATACTCTCAGCAACTTCTCTTTTTCCCCTTGTGTTTGGCCACATGGTATGGCTCTCAGCTCCCTGACAGGGATGGAACCTGCGGCCCCTGCACCAGAAGGCAGATCCTTAACCACTGGACCACCAGGAAATCCACCCCCCACCCAGTCCCCACCACAGGAAGCAGAGTCTGATTAAAAAATCACATTTTATTTCAAGGACTATGGTCATTCGTTGCGTTGAAGGCATGAAGCACGGGAGCTGTTCTGCCACTGACTCTGAGCAGGAGTCCCACTCGGGCGCGCTTTGAACGGCTCGCTCGTCATTTGTGCTTGAGACATTTCACTCATCAGAGCGGGAAACGCGTAACAACACCGGTAACGTCAACAATTCTGCAAAGGCTCATGGAGGCAAACTGTAGGATTTCTACTAAACTGGTGTAGTGTATGCTTAGAATCACGTTATTCACAAAGAGAACTTAGAGAAGGCGAGATGAAGACAGGCTTCCCCTCTTGCTGTCCACGCTAAGTGCGGGTCTCCTGGGCCACAGGACGCAGAAAAGACGCCCAGAGGCCACTACAGGTCAGAACGCCGCCCCGGGAGGGACTCTTGCCTCTAAGTCTGGAGCACGTGTGATGTGGAGCCAGCCTCGAGTCACGAAAGCTGCTCTTCGGAAGGCACGGTGTGTTTCCAAATGGACCGTGGAAATCCAGGTCTGTCTTGGGGACCCCTCATGGCAAGGCCGCGGCCCCGGCCCAGCAGCCCCGGGTCTCCTGACACGTGGGTCCGGAGGGCAGACTTGACTTCTCCTCAGTCACTGTGTGTCCCGACACCTGTGGATTCCGGAGGCCCCTCAGGTCCTCCTTTGTGCTCCAGGAGTGTGAGCGGCTCTGCCAGCTGGCCCTCGGTGGGCGTGGGAGTAGCTGCCCACCCGGCACGAGGCTCAGGCCTTAGAACAAGTGTGTAAGTGTGTGTGTGTGTGTGCGCACGCACGCGGTGGGGGGGACATTTCCAGAAGAGTGAGGCCAACCTTCCCTCCACAGCTTGGGGAAAGAGGCCAGGGCCGGAGGGAGAGCAGCCTCACAAAGTCAGGTGCTACGTTGCTTTGAGTCAGTGCAGTCATGAGCCCCGTGATGCGAGGCAGGCTGAGTGTTTGGCAGTGGCCTTTGCGTGTTTACTGACCCATCGCAGCAGCTTGGGTCCAGGTGCGCTGACTCACCTCCAAGGGCCCACACCTGAGAGCAATGAGCGGGAAGTTGCCCCAACACCGGCGGGGGAAGGCGTCAGGGAGGAAAACCCAGGGCTGCCGCCGGGTGCTCCAGTCACGCTTCCGAGCCCTGAACGGGTTCAGTGCGGGCTGAGCAGACATTTAACATTTTTCCTTTTCCAGTTACCAGGAGAATGAGCACGACATCTGGAGGGCAGATGTGGATCGGGTCACCTTCCATCGCGCCCTGGACGTTCCCAGGGATACAATGCCATGGGTCAGCCTCACAAGGTGGCTGCAGTGTGACAGAAAGCTGGGTCTGCCCGCAGAGGTGGTCCCTGCACAAGTGGTCAGTGTTTTCCGGAAGGTCGGGCGTCAGGGGTGCGAGCTTTGTGTCGGAACTGCTCCATCAGTGCTGAGGCCTCACTGCAGACCTCCAGGTCTGCCCTGTGCTTTAAGGAGCTTTGTTTGCCTGCAACTGAGCCTGAGCGGTGAGGTCGTCAGGCCAGGTCTCACGGTGAACAGCACGGTGATTTTAAAGCTTCTGACCTGCACTGTCTCATCAAAATCAGTCCCTTTCACTGTCTTCAAAGCATTTTAAACAACCTGTGTTTAAAGAGACCTTCTGCCTTCAATTATTTTGTTGTAGGTACCAACACAAAATCATTTAAGTTCAGAAATTAATTTTAATTAGTGCTTTTAAATGATTCTTCTTCTTTAATAAAATGAGAAGCGAGAACACGCTAGGGCAGTTAGAATAACCTCTGGGCTTTTAAAAAGCCAAATGCTTCCAGGCACGGTCTGCCACGTGCAGATTCCAGCCCTAAAACTGGGGGGCAGACAGCCAGGTGATGAGTCAAGGCGTGTGGCCGGCAGCACAGGGAGAGAAGGTGGGCACCCTGGATGGGCCAGGGACCCCCGGCACCGAGTAAACGCTGCTGCGTGGGGGCCCCGTCCGGGTGACCCGAGGGCGGAGAGCTCGGTGGAGCACTTCCGTGAGGCGCGCCCATGTGCGCTCCGGGGCCCGGCCGGCCACGCAGCCTGGGACCAGGGTCGCCTGCTCCCAGGGTGTTTCCAGGCGTCACAGTGAGCAGGACAGGTCTGAAGCCCCTCCTCCTCCTGAAATCAAATGCCTGCTGAGCTCGGGGGCTGGGAGGGGAGGAGGTGGTGTCTGTCCACGAAACAGCGAGGACGCCCAGCCCCTCCACTCCGAACCTGCCGCTGGCCTCTCCTGGGGCTCAGAGGATCCCTATGGGCTCATGGCGGGCGAGCCCTGCAACCTGGGGTCTCGCAGCCCTTGGCGCTCTGCTGTGGGCGGTCTGGGGGACACACGGCACGTGGAGACGCCGGCCGGCCTGCCTGCCGCCTGGCCCACAGCTGTCCATTCAGGGTCCTGAGGGGAGGGGGGCCCGCATCCTCTAAACAAAATCTCGCGAGACCCACTCTGTCACAGCATCTGGAAACACATGTTAAACCACATTTTGAAGTAGTGAGTGAAGTTTCTCGGAGTTTAAAAGAAGACCTTTGGAATCTCTTCGCCGCGGTGGGCCTCAGAGCTGCCGCACCTTCCTCTCGGTGCTGGTGACGTTGGCGTCTAGCTTGTCCACCTTGGTCGTGAGGCGGCTGAGGATGTCGTCCTGCTCGTCAATCTCCGTCTGTATTCCCAGTGCGATGTTCTTCAGCCGGCCCAGGCCCACGGACAGCTCGTCTGCAGGACAGGGAGGGTATGCGTGGCCTGAGCCAAGTCAGGGCATCGGGACCTGTGCCCCAGACGCCCCCGTGGCCACCGGCCTGTCCTCCTGGGAGATGGCCAGGTGCCAGGGCAACAGTTACGGTTCCAGGACACACAGCTGTGAGTGAAGCAGCAGTAAGTGGTCGATGGAAAAGCCCCTCCTCCCGACCCCCACCGGGAGACCCACTGTCTGTACATGGACAAGATGTTTCCTCCAGAAATTCACACAGGGCCATACAGCTTCCAGCTGCCTTTAACCTGACGCTGGGTCAAGCACAGAGGCAGAGCTGCAGACAGGAGGTCTGCCGCCTGGAAGCACACCTGAGACACACCCCAGGCTTCACTCTTCTCTGTAACAGACGTTTCCTTTCTGTCACAATAAGTGGTGAAAACCAATCTCTATTTGCCTTTGAGGGGAAAAGTGTCCGTAAGGTCACAGGCAGCCTCGAGTACACAAAGGGCTTCGTCAGCATAGTGACTGGCCGTGAGCAGGGAGGGGCCGGCGAGGGCCCTGGGGTCCCCAGACACGGCTGTGCCAACCGCGGAGCGGGGTCCTGACCCGACTGACTGTCCGGGTGAAGGTAAAGCTCCTTCTTTGGGTTTTGTGACTGGGTGTGTGAGTGTGTGCACACGTGTGCCTGCAGCTATATGTGCGGGTGTGTGTATCTGTGTGCCTACAGGAGTACAAGTGTCTGCACGCACACAGGGAGCGTGGGACACGCCCAGAGCTGCTCTCTGCTCTTTCACCAGGTAAGAGCGAGGGGAACAGAAGGGGGGTGCTCCACGAGGCTTGTCACTAAGCTGAAGACAAAGGGGCAACCAAAGAAGGTTGGCGTGGGGCTGGGTGGAGGGGGGCTGGCAGAGCCCAGGCCGCACAGTGTGCCCCCAGACCCTGCCCCTGCCGCTGTCACCGCCCAGAAGAGAGGTGGGGACGGAGGCAGGCGGGCAGAGCCTAGTTGGGGTGAGGGGCTGGGAGCCGTGCAGGCGTGGGGTGGGGGGTGGCAGGCCCTGGGGCCCGGTGCGGGCGAGCGTGGAGGCAGTGGCGCTCTGGGCTCACCGAGGTTGCTGTCGATCCTCTGGTGACAGGCGCGAAGGTGTGGGTTCCGCGGGTAGGCCTCGGAGCTCACAGCTGAACCGGCCCCTCCAGGGACGGAGTCTGGGTTGACAAAGAGACACAGGAGGACGGTTAATGGACAACCCCTGAAGAGTCGCCTCATAAAACTCATCTTAATCTGGACAATTGGTGGAAGGCCTAAGGCATTCAGGTCCGAGGCCACTGAGAGAGACGGGTGGGGATGTGGAAGGTGGGGGAAGGCAATGCTTCCTTGGGGCAGCCCTTCCGAGATCACAGACCCCCAGGTAAGGGTGGTCTGGCCAGACCCTGGCCCTTGAGCTCAGCAAAGAGCTTAGTACAGGTAGCGATGTACAATGGAGTGGTCACTGTGCAAACCCGTGCAAGCTACAGGAGAAGAAACGCAAATAACATGCGTCTGCCCCCAGGAAGCCTTCTCTAAACCTGTTTCCGAGCGCACGCAGAAAAGCCCTGGCCCTCAAGTTCCGTCTCCTGGGACCAGCTCTCGCTAGACTCGGGGTCTCTCTTTGCTCAGGGGCACAGCATTCACCCCTTCCTCCAAGGCTCTCACCTCCTAGACGCCCTCTGGTCCCTTCTCTGCCAGACCCTGCAGGTTGGTTACGTCTGAACTGCCTGGCTCTCTGGGGTGCATAGAAGGGCCCAGGAGGCCTGTTCCTCTCGAGACAAGGGACGTTTCTGGGCCCATCATTTGATATTAATGGGGCTATCTGACACAAAACACCTCCCCCCCTGCACTCCTCGTCCAGTGGCTGGGCCTCATGGGCTGCGTTAGCCGCCCCAACAACCTCCCACAAGCCACCCTCGGTTCTGGATGGTGGATATCAAAGCCGGGGCCCCCTGGGCTCAGACCCAGGTGTCGGTGGGGCGGGGCTCCTGCAGGCTCTCGAGGGGAGGCAACTCCTGGCCCCATCCAGCCCCGGGAAGGCAGTCCTGAGGGCTGCCACTCTCTCCTCTGCCCCCTTCCCATGAGCAGAGAACCTCTATGATTTCACTGGGTCCGGTCGGAAAACCGGGGCAACTCCACCCCCAACGAGCCCAGTCACTTGGCAACCACTGTCCCTTTTGCCACATGGCCCAGAATATTCCAGGGGCCTGGAGATTAGGCCGAGGGCATCCTGGGGGTCACAGCCTACCCAGCAAAGGCGCTTCCCTGCTGGAAAAGCTGGGAGCTACTCGGGAGAGGCTCCCACCTCCTTATCCCCACCTCCATGGGGGGAGGGGCCGAACCCTGCAGTAATACCCACTCCCAGCGCCCCGAGAGAACTGCTTGGCCCTGCGGCCCCACCCCAGCCCAAGATGTCCCCAAAAACCTGAGTCCTGGAGCCTCCTGAGGTTCGGGTGGCTGGCCTGGTACTGTGCCTCCTGCTCTTTACTGGAGCTGATGGTCTCTTTCAACCTGCGGATAAGAGAAAAAGAAAACTTTCAGAGAAAAGAAGAACCACCTGTGATGGTGCAGGCAGTCTTTCCAGCAGCGCCCGTGGGAGAACGGCAAACGCCTCCTCTGACCAAGCCACGAATGAGCAGCCTGACTGCTGGTGTCTCGTCACTCGGTCGTGTCCGACTCTCTGCGACCCCGTGGACTGCAGCCCTCCAGGCTCCTCTGTCCATGGGATTCTCCAGGCAAGAGTGCTGGCGTGGGCTGCCATTTCCTCCTCCAGAGGATCTTCCCGACACAGGGATTGAACCTGCGTCTCTGGCATCACCTGCACTGGCAGGCAGATTATTCACCACTGAGCCACCAGGCAGCCTGGATGTCCTGATGGCAACTATGAGAACGCGGAATAAGCGGAGCAGCCTAAATGCTTTGCTGCAGGGGCAGGGTGTCGACTTTCTGTGCCGCGGCGAAGATGCTCAATGATGGAAGAGCTCGCGATCTGAGGCAGGAGCGAGAGCGCTCGTTCCAGCAGAGACGCGGGCTCCCATGTTTCAGCACCTGCCATTTACACACCTGCCCACCTGCACACGCGATTTTATCCCGTCTCTGGCCAACACCTGAAGCAGATAATCCGTGACTTCAAGGTGATAATCGACGGGCAGCTTGGGTCGGGCATGGGAAAATGACGTGAAGGCTTTTCAAAGCAACAATTCTGGGAAGCAAGTCACCTCGGCACTGGTTAGAGTGAGCGTTCTCTTTCAAACCACCGGGAGCACGAGTTTACAGGGACCCAATTCACGCACAGTAGGCAGATTGGACGGTTGCTGCGTCCGCACTCTCAGGAGTAGCGCAGAACACTTGTTTCAAGGTGTCTCAGGACAAACACCACCCGGTGAGTGACTTTCAGGGTCCCCGGGGCCCTTTAAGGCACGAGAAGTGGTCTGAATGCCTGTCCACTCGCACCAAACCCCCTTCTGCTGCCGCTCACCTGCCACTGGGCTGGGGGGTGAGCGTGCCGTTCTGCACAGGCGGGCTCTCAGCGGGTTTGGACCTGAAGTAATTGACGAGCCCCCCGAACACACTCTTGATGGAGTTGATGTGCTTCTGGCTGGTCTTCAGGTCCTGCTCCATCTTGTCCACCATCTTCTCCGTGCGCTCCAAGGCCCCTCGCTGGCGCACGAGCTCCTGGGGAGGATGAGATGGCCTGGCGTTGCACCTCCTGTAACCCCCATCACCTGCAGAGGCAGGCCCTCCCTAAACCCTCAGCCAGCATACCGGGCAACACCCACAGACTTGGGGCTCTGTCCCGGCAGAAGCAGGGGTCAGGTGGCCGAGAACCACCAGGGCAAAGGCAGCAGGGTGCTGGGGCTGATGGGGGGGCAGCAGGTGGCTAGCTCAGCAGGCCTGGCTGTCTACACCGCATGTTCCCCAGGAAGGCCTTGTCTGGCCCTGTGCCCCGGACCACCCTGAAGAGTGACTTGACCTCCCTGAGTCCTCAGGCCAGCCCGACAGTTTTTGTAGGCAACGTGGTTACGGTGGGGCCTTGAGCCACTCGGCGCAACCTCTGGAGAGGCTAGGTGGGCAGCCGAGCCACGGGGAGGACGCACGTCGCCCCGGGAAGTGCTGGCCGCGCACAGCTCCTCAGGGAGAGCACCGGGAGAGCCTGTGCCGGCTTTCCTGGACTCTGCCCACCAGCCTGTCCCCTGTGTGATGCTGACCTGCACCCTTCCGCTGTAACAAACCACAGAGGCGACGACAGCTCAGCGGATTCTGTGAGTCCTTCTAGGGGAACGGTAAACCTGAGGGCGGTCTTCAGGACCCCCAACACGGCCTCTGGAGAGCAGACAGCCCCTCGGCTTCCCCAGTGCGTCACCTGCCCAGCAAAGCAAGGTCCCCCTGGACGCCGTCGTGGCCAAGAGCGGGCATTCCAGCGGGGAGCAGACGCAGCCAGCTGCCACGGTGCTGGCGTGTGATGTACGACCCGCCGGGACAAGGACGGCCTGGCCACACCTGGGGCCTCCTCACGGCTAGGGAGCCAGCAAGTTTGACCCTGGACCTTCTCACCATGCTGCACACGGCGTCTTAGTTCCCTCCCCAGGGATCAAGCCCGTGGCCCCTGCAGCGGAAGTGAAGAGTCTTAACTACGGGCCGCCAGGGAAATCCCTCCCAAATCCTACAACTTTTCAACTCGACCATCAATAGTGTATTAAAAAAAAAAAATCACCAAAGTAATCAATCCGGGAGGCAGCTACTTCCCCCACAGCCACGCGACTCAGGCCATCCTTCTTCCTGCAGCCCTCTCCTCCCCCGCCCGGGCGCCTGCTCACCCGCCAGAGGGAAGCGCTTCCCGGGTCTGGGAGGCACCATTCCAAGCAGGGCCAGTGTGCTGGCCAAGTGTGGGAGCAGAGTCTGAGCAAGACACAGCTCCTCCTACAGTCAGAAGCCAACTGGGAATCACCCAGCTGAGCAGCTGTCTGCCACTCTCCATCAGCTTCTGCTTCAGGACAGGCCTGTGCAAAGAACTCTGGCCGCATCAGAACCAGCCCAGGCTGCCTTGGAGGGGAGCCTCTGGTTAGGACCGTCCTCGCCTGGAGAGTGGGAGGGTCTGGCCAGAGGATGAGGGAGTCCTCTAAGTCATGGAGCCGTGTCCTGGGCCCAGCTCTCTGAGTCGAACGCCCAGTGGAGTTTTGGTGACTGGGGTGTGAAGAGAAGCCGCTGGGGAAGGGGCGCGCAGGATGCTGGCCGGGCCGGGATGCCCTCGGCGGCCCAGCTCCAATGCTGCCATGCTGGCCACTCAGGCCCTGGTCCAAAGCTTGCTGATGGACTCCCTGAACTGAGAGCCCGGGCCCCACAAAACGTCAGTGGCCAGAACGGGGCAGGCAGTCGCCCTGGCCAGGGTGGTGAACCGGCTCACGAAGACTGCATCCACGTGGGACACAAACAGGCAAAGGTCCGGTGTCCAGGGACTGGCTGCAGAGACAGAGGCCGCCCACCAGAGGGAGCACCGCGCAGCCCAGAGCGCAGAGCCTTCGGGAATTCCCCGGCGATTCAGCGGCGAGGACCCTGTGCTTCCACTGCTGGGCCTGGGTGGATCCCTGCTGGGGAACTAAGCTCCTACAGCCACTCGCAGGGGGCAGGGTGGGAAGAGCAGCACGTCCCACGTCGCTCAGGCGATGCCCTCCACCGCAACGTGCCGCCTAGAGCGTACAGAATACTTCTGCTCAAGTTAACGTTAAAAAAAAAAAGAGGAAGATGATGCTAAGTGTATCTTCACACATAGACTCCCTCCACAGGGACACAGAAGGGACAGGCGTGGCTGGGGGCAGGGGAGGTGGGGTGGGAGGAGCCTTCGCAGCTTTCCGCGTGTCCTCTGCTTTGAAGGCTGTGACTGGATCGTCACAGAAATTAAAACTCAGGAAAAGAGAAGAAACAAATCGTGCCTGCGAAGGAGAGAGTCGGGTGGCCCACAGGTCTGTGGTTTTGGACTGTGCTCCTCAGGCCGGCCCACCTTGCCTCGGTCCTCCGGGGTCAGGACCCGAGGCGATCGCCTCCCTGAGAGGTGACCCCCTCCCTGAGAGGTGACCCCCTCCCGGAGAGGTGACCCCTGCAGGTTTCTCACGAGAAGGGCAGCTCTCCCTTGGAAGAGGTGACCTGAGTGACTTTCCCGCTGCTGCCACGCTGGGCCTGAATTATGACCTTCCCGACCTAAAAAAGTCAAGTCTCAGCCCTTTAAAAACTGTGTCCTGTTGTGACATGTCTTGGTGCTGGGTACGCGGTGGGTTCCCATCTGAGTCGGGAGGTTAGTGGATCAGGTGACTTGGATCTGCTGGGACAGAGCTCACCCCACCCCCCAGGAAAATAAAAGAGTGATGAGAGAGATTTAGAAAACTTGGAGAGGACGGGGTGGGGTGGGGTGGCGTGGGGGTGCTGACCGTTCCTACTTCCGAGAGCAGATGACTGAGGACTGATTCAGCCCTGGGCAGGGTCAGCGTGTGATGGGGCCACCTGCCCAGGCCCCATCACGCCGCGCCTCTCGGACAGCGCCTGGCTTGGCCAGGTCAGGCCTCATGGCCTGAGGAGCTGCTCTGTTGCTGTTCTCACGGTCCCATCGTTGGAGAGAAGGGCCCTGGGGGGCAGCATGGGGCTTGTCCCCACAGTCCCTGTGTTTCTGGCGCTCCTGACCTTCCCTCTGACTGTGCCAGGTCCCAAGCTCCTCCTCCAGGCCTTTCCTGGAAGCTCCCTGGGGAGCCCTTCCCTGCCCAGGAGCCCTAGGCTGCAGGGCCGGCGGTGTGCAGCTTGCCTCCTCTCTTCCTGGGGAACGTCCCTCCGCCTCCTATCTACACCTTAGCCGCAGAGGCCAGACTCTGAGGCCTCTGCTCCGCTGTTCTTCTTCTTGTCCCTCTGGCCTCCTACTCCACCTGTTCTCAGTCGTCACAGATGCCTGTTTAAACAATTCTCTGCTGACATCCTTGGGCCTGGGCCCTTTAGCCAAGTGACCTTTCCACCGGGGCCCTAAGACCCCAGGGAATCCTCCCAGGTATAAGTCAACACCTTCTATTTAGATTTCAACACAGGAATCCAGCAGACACTAGGTAAACTCCCTTAGAGAGACTAAAGACAGGCAAGATGGGCCAGTGAAGGGTACGGCGACAGAAAGTGGCAGCGGGAGAACGCTGGGATGGACCTCAAAATCCTCAGAAACTGCAAGTGACCAGCTCTGAGGGAAGTGTGCCAAAAGAGAAAATTATGAAGAAACGTGGTGAGGAAGACAACGAACTACAAATGCTCAAGGCTAATTATTCTTAGCTGACATAGCAGTAACTTTCTTACTGTTACCTTCTTAAGAACGTTTAAGAATAAGGCCCAATCTCAGTGTTTCATTACTGGGCTGGCACCCAAGGTCCTAACGCCTCTGAAACCACCTATGGATGCGGAGGAGGAGGCCAGGTGAGCTGGTGCGCCAGAGAGTCACAGACCGCACCCGTACGGCTAGGACATCTTGGCTGGGACGGGCAAGGAAACCTAAGGGCCTGGAGACTTGACCCGACTGGGACTCTCGGGCACTCAGCAGCGTCCAGGCAGACGAGGCCCCTCTGCTCCCCTTTCGGAGAGCGGGAGGAGCGCTCAGTGCCAGGAAGAACCCAAAGGCCCATCTCCTCGGACGCTTGACGCGCTGGGCACAGAAGGAAGGGCTGAAGCCCCGGGGCCCCGGCTTCTGCCCAGGAGACGTGTAAAAGGAACAGACCCTCCACGTCCCTAGCCCGAGCTCTGCTGTCCAGAGTCTCTACTTACCTGAACCGGACAGCGTGGACAAGCCTCTCGACCGGCGGACTAAACTCCGGAGATCGCCGGGAGCAAACTGCCCCTTCGGGCGCGAAGACGGCGCTGCTTACCGTCGCTGACAGGCTGTTACCGACCGTGCAGCACCAAGAGCGCGCGACCCGGCCCGGCCGCTCGGGCGAGCCCCGCCCCGGCCCGGCCCGGCGTCCCGGCGACCGCGCACTCACCTCGGCGGAGGCGACCCCGATCCTCTCGGACTCGTACATGAGCGACAGGGACCTGCCGGTGCTGGCTGCCGTGGCCTCCGCGCGGCGCAGCACCTCCTGCCGCAGGGCCTGCTGCCGGTCGGCGGGCGCGCCGGGCCCGTCCGCGAGGTCGCGGCTGTCCGACCACGGCGCCGGCCGGGTGCCCTCCTCCTCCGCGTCCTCGTCGAACGGGTTGTAGCTCCGGGGGTAGACTGACATGGCGCCGGCGCTCGGCCCGGGACGGGCGGGAGGAGTCTGGTGCGGGCGAGGCGAGGTGAGCGCCTGGGTCGCGGGGACGAAGCCGCCGCCGCCGCCGCGCCAAGGGCCTCAAGAAGCACCGTCAGCCCGCCCGAGACGCCGCGCGAGCTGCTTCCGCCCCGGCGGCGGACGCCCCGCCCCCGACGCCGACCATCGTGCCCCGCGACGGGGGGCCACGCCCACCGCGCGCCGCGCAGCCGCCGGCTGCTCCCCCCGCGGGCCCGCCCG